>NC_062539.1:12888709-13058709 GCF_022655615.1 Tachysurus fulvidraco
GTGTGTGTGTGTGTGTGTGTGTGTGTGTGTGTGTGTGTGTGTGTGTGTGTGTGTGTGTGTGTGTGTGCGTGTGTGCGTGTGTGCGGTGGGTGTGTGCCGGTGTGCGGTGGGTGTGTCTTCCTTTCAGAGCTATAAGGGTCTCCAAAAAACATCAACAAACAAACAATTAAAATATTTTCAAATAAATAGGAATAAACAAATAGCTAAATACTGTATTATTCTATTTTTAAAAATCCAATACAAGTTAAAAATGAATGTTAAAAATAAACATTAATATAGTAATACAATTTGCAGTACTGAAAATAAAAAGGCAGTCATCATCAATTTCATTTTACTTTTTTTTTAGTTTTTTTTGCAGTGCATATATATATATATATATATATATATATATATATATATATATATATATATATATATATATATAATTACGTGTCTTATTATTAACTTTTACAATTAATAAACTATTTCTCTAGTGATTATACTGTATTATTCTCAATTACAAAAAAATAATTTATTTATTTGAATGAATTGCATTTAATACTAGAACAATATAAAGATACTATATAAATAAAGCAGAAGCTTAAAAAAATTAAGTGTGATATAATGACTAATTAACTATTTTCATTGCTAATGTAAATATTATCTTATTAATGAATACTATTATCTGGATCATTCTTAATAAACAGGTGAGCTTTCTATTGTTACATTCTTACTACACTGACCTCATACCTGACACCTACTGTACAGTACCATATACCTAATACACCATAGGTCTAGGATGGTAAATGCTTACTGCTCATTTTTATTGTTTCTTATTGTTTACTGTTTAAATTCGTTCTTCACTACCTATGCACCTTGGTCCGTAGTAACGGCATTTCATTCTTTTGTATACTTTGTATACGGAAGAATGACAATAAAGCTTGAGTTGAGGTATTTACAAATTCATGCCTTTTCAAAAATGTTCACATTTTTAATGAGGATAAAAGTGTAGAAATATTCCTTGTTCATTTATAGTCATTTCTTAGTCAAACCATTATTTGACTCATTATTTTTACTAGCCTTTACAGAGCATGTTTAATGATTTTTCAGTGATGTTGTTTTCTCTCCTGTGTAATGAGCCCTGATCAATAACACTCTACACACCGCCCTCTAGTGGAGACAGAGCCGAGAACACCACTATTTTCACAACAGACGAATCGTTTTTATTCATTTTGCTCAATTCTTAGTGTTACTTCTTTTATGTAAGGTTACTTAACATTATATGCACAAATAAAAATACATGAAAAGCTGCTTAAGTGTGTTTTTAAAATCCATTTAGGAGCCACTAGAGGAGCCACTAGAGGAGCAGTGGAGTATAAATAAATAAATAAATAAATAAATAAATAAATAAATAAATAAATAAATAAATAAATCATTGACAATGTGTTGACATGAGAAGGCTGTAACTCAGACTGCCACTGCTTGAGGGCATGTGTTGATGCGTGCATATGTGTGTGTGTGTGTGTGTGTGTGTGTGTGTGTGTGTGTGTGTGTGTGTGTGTGTGTGTGTGTGTGTGTGTGTGTGTGTGTGTGTGTGAGAGAGAGTTTGTGTGTGTGTGTGTGTGTGTGCGCACGTTAGCATGGAGGCATCGCTACACTACGGTTCCATATGAAGTCTTTTGACAGCTCGACTGTGACAGAAACACACCCAAGCAAAGAGCCCATGCAAAGAGAGATCTAACCAGGGGTATGTGTGTGTGTGAGAGAGAGAGTCAGAGAGAGAGATCATTCAGCACATAGACAGGTACCATAGATACCCATTTGTGTTTCACCTGCAACAGTTTTCCCCCTCTATTTAAATATTTACCACCAGTTTCTTTCCCGTCCAGCATTGCATATGTCTTGTGCTACCATGGTAACAGCCATTTATAACACACCTATCATTTAGTCCTCGTAATTCACTAAAGATTGAGGATTCAGGACGACCTAGAGGACCTGAAACCTTCAGACGGACTCCAGCAGCTCTGAAAAGAAAGCCCTTCAACAGACACAGGGACAACAGCCTGACCGAGAGACAGACACACACATTCACATACACACACACAAACACACACACACACTGACCACCCGCTCGACTGCTCGTCTGTCCATGCTGGCAAGAAGCGGGCACTGTCCATCTGGCCTGGTCCAGCGAGCTCACGCAGACGTGACCGATTTAGTTTGCCCTTCTGCCGTCTGGTGATGTTTTAATACAGGCGGGATGTGTGTGTGTGTGTGTGTGTGTGTGTGTGTGTGTGTGTGTGTGTGTGTGTGTGTGTGTGTGTGTGTGTGTGTGTGTGTGAGTGTGTGTGTGTAACCAAAAATATTTTTGGATCCTGGTGATTCCACAAATAAAAAACATATTAACCAGGAAAAGACAGAAAAGGTGAATACTTTTAGCCATATTGTAAAACCAAAGAAGTATGAATGTGTCACACCCATTTCCTGGGTAAATTAATATATGTAGCAGGTTCTGGATTTGCATACTGCAAAATACTGGCTTATACTGTATGTTTGTTATCACAGTAATGCATCGTTACATCAGCTATAAAAACCCATTTCCACATCAGTCTCTCTTTAGTCTCTCAATAACACGCAGCTTGTCATGTTACTGAGAAATCGCAATTATCCTCTGTTCTGAAGATGCAGGAAAACAAAATTTCAGCTTTACCTCTGATTCACAGCACTGACACTGAAGACTTCCTCACATCATACACAAACATCTCCTTACTTCAAAAAAAAAACCCTTCAAGTATTAATGCTTTTTTGTGGATGGTCCGCTGAACAAGTTGTTTCTATAGAAACGCTAAGTTTATATTACTTTGCACATACTATATAACACACCTACATTATATATAACATACTTATCTGCATTCCACCCCATTCATTGCACATTGTACAGATCTGTTTTTATTCTTATTTTTTTGGATTTATCCTCATTTTCAAAATTCATATATCTATGTTTATTATCCTTATATGCATATCCTATTATCCTTTTATTGCACCTACATTTAAAATTTTAATTTGTATTGTATTTCTTCTCACTACAAGTGTCTTAAAACACATTTCACTAAATTTTACTACACGTCATACCAGGTATGTTTATGTATGTGACAAATAAAATTTGAATTTGAAGTTATCAGAGAGAGTGCATTAATATAACACTGCGCTACAATTAGGGCTGCTGCTCAAGAGAATTTATCAACACCTGACCAACACCTTGTTGAGTCCAGAACTCAACAAGGCTCAAATAAAGTAGTTTGGGATAAATGGTTAGGGAATTTTCAAATTTTTTAAAAAACAAAAGTGAACACTCCAACATGTGCTCCTCAGTAAACAGTCAGCGCCTCTTTATCAGCACGTCTCTTTGTTTACTAAGCGTGATGGTCTAGCGGCTCGGCTCTGACATGCCAGCGGGAGATGGCGAGAAAGACGACAAGCAATAAACACGCTGCCTCTTCACCGTCACAACGGGGTTCGGATCAAAATAAACACACAAAAGACACACACGGCTAAGAGGCACACGGCGTAAGACAAGCGCATACACACGCACTCACAAAGCCATGCCTCATCTCAACAGGCTGGTACGGAGCTCCTAGTGTGTGTGAGGCATCCAGGGCCGAGTGAAGGTCATGACTCTGGAGTTCTCGCTCAGCTGAGCTGGACACGTCCAACTCACCATCACGTCTTCATCCTGAGAAGCAGAAAATCACACAGGGATCAACTGTTAATGTCATTGACAATCAAGGAAAGTTTACAGCCTCCAGTTTAGCATGGTGGACTAACTACATGAACATAGTTCAGACGTGCCTCGTTTCTCAAACATAGCTGAAATTTAAACAAATCACCAATTTCAGCTTTAATCTCAAACACACAACGTGTTAGGTGCAGGTTTTGAACAGAACCCTGGTATGTTCTCTAACTGGTGAGATCTTTAGGCTGTGAGCAAGGCTGGTTTTAGTCAGAAACTGAATCCAGTCACTTGTAAGACGTGAATTAAAAACACTCATTTGGGTTGCAGATTTTTTATTTTCTTGATATATGTGAGCTGCTAAAAAGACTTAATGGACAGAACTTTAATACCATGTGTTCTGGAGAACTAGCTTAAGTTGTTTTTGTGATCTCTACATACACTTGTGTGTTTTACGTTGGCGTATTTTTGACAAACGAATGAAAGAGTTTTATGAGGACGTATTTAGCCATAAACACATATTTTTGTTTTTTAGTTTCATTCTTCGAAGTGTAAAACTAAACCAAATAGCACGCAAATAAAAATAATCATTTTCACTCTGATTTGACTCAACAAACAGAATAATATCTGTAAGAGTGTCCTCAAGGATTACTTATCCTGCATGATGAAATGTATCTTTAGTGAGATTCTGTATAGACTGATGGTCAGCCGGTAGGCTGTAAAATGAAGTGGTCTCAGTAGAGACCTGAGGAACCACTTTGTTGAACAAAAGAGGATTTTTACACATCATTAGGTCAATCATCAACTGCACTTAATGCTAAAGACATTAACAAATAACAAAAGCGTATATCAGTTCAGCATGTTATGCCACATCCCACAGCGCCATTCTCAATCGTTTATCTAAAACATGGACAGATTTTTCTTCCTCAGCATTTTAGGCTTTAAGTTGTACATTAGAAGATTCGGATAATATAATTCACGAGAGTTCTGAACATTTTTTACCACAGATTTTTATTCTCAAGGACGTGGAGGATAACAGGAGGTGAATCAGTAAATGGTGCACGATAAATGGATCAATCCCCCACATGCTGCTCTCTATTACACCGGTTCCAGGTTGCAGAGCTTTAAATGGAGTGACAACGCTCCTCTAATTCCCTGTCTGCCATCACTCCCGCTTTGTGTCCTGTGTTAGCGAAAACGCTATCATTCCTGACGCAAAAATAATTAATTCCTGCTTATCTAGAGAGGAGCTCTTCAAGCCAAATCCTCCTAACTGGCAACTCTTTATTCACAGGTGGAACTGACACACACACACTTTCGTTCTCTCACTCTCTCCCTCTCTCACACACACACGCACACACACAGAGAAAAGATTAATTGCATGTCTTTAGGGGATGACTGCTATTGGAGAACACCTGAAAGATCTCTGACGGAGGAGAGAGCGAGAGAGATAAGATTGTCAGTGAGAACACAGCAGCTCCCCGATTGCGCCTGCAGAGGGCATTCACCATTGATCCTGCTGTCTCTGCTGCTTTCTCTTTTTCCTCTATTAAGACTGACACTGTGTTATCTTCATCGCTGAGTGCCCGAGCTCTGCCTCAGCTCCCAAAAGAGAGGAGGAGGAGGAACAAGATCACGAAAAAACAATACAGCTACACAACAAAAGCTGAGCAGCTTCAGCAAAAGGAGTGTTTGTATGAGGAAGAAAAAGAAGGGATGAAGACACACAGGACTGTAGGGGTCACTCTGTCTTTTCAAAGAAAAAAACTGCAAATGTAATAAACAAGCCACTGTTTGTGGTGCAGTTAGAGTGAAATAATCAGCAATTCTTGAAGCATTTTATGTCTCTTGCACCTCAAAATTTCAGTATTTTTTTAAACTGTTAGCAAAACGATAGCATATTAGAGTGATTGTGTCAATATAATCCTCTGCTACTGTCAGAGCTGTTGTTAGAAAGAATTAATCAACACCTTCTGACCAATCAGAAGGTTTTTATCCCCGTCCCTTCCTGAAAAAATGTGTTCAATTACATGCAGTGTGAAACCAAAGCAAATGACCCCAATGTTTGGATTTTGCTTTGATTCTAACTCATTAAAAGTTTTAAGGAGCTCAGAGATTGGGATGTGAAGGCCATGAGTAAGATTATCTCCTTCAGCATCATCCTCTTACTCTTTCCATCTTTCTTTACCTGAAAGCTTGCCAGTCCACGTTTGAAGAGATGTGGGACCTACAGAACCGGAGGTTCTGGGAGCAGACCCAAACCTGTAGGGAAGGCTAGTAGGAAATCCACTTTTCCTCTTCCTGCTGTGTACAGTAAGTGTCTTCTGTGAACCTTTATTTAATGAGCTGTTCTATCATATGCTTCGGTTCCTCCAAACAAAGCCAGTACCACTCAGATACTCCTTCCTCCTCCTCATCATCATTAAAATAGACACACTCCAAAGTCTCCTACTGTAGCTGCAAAGATGATCAGAGAAAAAGAATAAAAGAAACGTTTAATGTGTTATAGCTCAGAGATGATGAGATTTATTTACACTACAGAGACGATGACCCTGAGGAGTAGAAGTGAAATCCCTGAATCTTCATTAGATGAGACACTTCTGGTTGAGGTGCAGAGAAAGGCTTAGGCTGATAGCTCAGCGATTGATGGACTGATTAAGTGATTGATTGAGTGATTGATTGATTGAGGTGTGAATCTGTGAAAGAGCTCTGACAGTACTTATTGATCCGAGCCACTCTGCTTTGTCTGAGCTAATCAACAAATGTAATGAACAGCTTTCTGAGAGGAGCCTCGACCTTGAGCTCAAAGAAAGAGAGAGAGAGAGAGAGAGAGAGAGAGAGAGAGAGAGAGAGAGAGAGAGAGAGAGAGAGAGAGAGAGAGAAAAGCAGCCAAAAAAGAGCAATCAAAACAGAAAGAACAGGGTGAAAGAGAGATGTTGTTCAGCTTATCAGCCAGGTGCTGACTTCTCAATTTTCAAAGCTCAATCACGGTGACAAATAATTACACTGTTCAAACAGCGGAAGAGAGAGGGATAGAAAAATAAAGAGAGAAGGACAGCCGCATAGAAAGAAGTAAAATGAGAAAGACATTAAGAGTGAAAGAAGGGAGGAAACAAGCAGTAGAGAGAAAAACAAAGATAGATTTAGAGCTGTCAGAGCAAATAAGAGAAAAGGTTCTTCTTTTTCTCTGTTCAGAATCAGCCGTCTATCTGTCTCTTTTCACATTTTCTCTCTCTCCCCCTTTCCTCCTACCTCACACTCTCTCTTTCACACCTGTCTTTTTCTGTCTGTCTCTCTCTAGCCGGATGAGGAGATGAGGCGTGAGAGAAGACGGGAAATCCTTCTTGACCCCCTGACCCTGTTTTTTGTCAGTCTGCGTTGGCTCTGGTGCGGTTCTGGCACACCACTCAGCCCTGGCGCTGACCCGATGGCTAGCGGCGCCTGGCATCCCCATGGCAACCAGCCGGAGCGGCATGGTGCTAATGAATGGACTGTTGCAGGCCAGGATAGGGGTGTCACTCACATCACTCTGGCAGACAGGAGAAATATGATGGACAGATGATGGGGAAGAATAAAGGAGACATTCCAATGATATCATATTTTATATTTAAGAGAGTTTGTACAATTAGCTTTAATTTTAGCTTTTATAAATCCTCAAACTCGAATATCAGCGTTATTGTGATGAAAATGCCAAAACATCCTGGCCTGATGAATGCCATGCAGGAATGGGCGGGGCAGTACCAAATGCTTCGGTGCTATTGGACACTCTGAGGATGGGCCTCACAGGAGCCAACAGGTGATTGGTAAAAATTCTGTATTTGAGGGTGCTGCTTTTGGTCTGGATTGAGAGTCTCATACGCAGACATTTGGGGCTTTAGAGGAAAACACACAAGTTATATGGCTTATGCACAAAAAAATTTGTACTAAAATTTGACAAAACAAAATAGAAATAAAAATAGAATTTAAATAAATATTGTCATCAGAGGAAACAAGAATTAGTCAGTATAAATATAATTTATCTACAGCTATCACTCCTGAGTAATCAGAACTAATCTAAACACTAGAGGGCGGTGTAGCCTACAGTGTAGACCATTAGATACCTGATCAGATGTCACTGTGTGCCCACGAGAGAGAGAGAGAGAGAGAGAGAGAGAGAGAGAGAGAGAGAGACGCGGTGGTGTGATTAAGTGAGTATTTTCCTCGAACAGAACGTCCTCCAGGGTTTTATTCCTCCTACACTACAACAATTTTCCAACAATTTCACTTTAATATTAGAAACGTCCATGAGCCGAGCGTGTTCCTTTTCTCATTTACGTTATAGAAGCCATATAAACACTCTTTCTCTCACCAGCCTGATGCTACCATGAAGGAAAAAAATGACTATTCGAGAGCACTGACACTGGAGACTCCTTCCATAAATGTTACATAAACAAACTCCACCACTGGTGTACATGTCCCTGTTAACAAGTTGTTACCATAGACATGATAACAGTAGTATTAGAACGAATTAATATAAATATTAATATAAACCCGTGCTGCTATCAGAGCTTGTGTTATAGAGAACCTTAAACACTGACCACTCACAATTTAGTACTCAGAATAAGTTGGGTTTAACATGTACAAATAAGCAGAGGAAGACTAATGCGTGCATATGTTCGGCACACGCGCGCGCACGCACGCACACACACACACACACACACACACACACACACACACACACACACACACACACACACACACACACACACACACACACATTACCTGCATGTAGAGGACACTCTGAGGTGTAGAGACAGACAGTGGATGGGGTCCAGCTTGTTTTTGGGTGTGTCTATCGCAGTTCTATCAGGTCCAGGGGGCGCTGTGGAAACTCGCTGACCCCTGCAGGATCAGAGCCGGCCTGCCACTGAACAAACATATGCTGTCCTGTGAAAGCTGGCACTTTAGACAGGAGGAGAGAAAGGAAACGAGAGGAAGTGAACGAGTGCAAGACATATTGCGCCGTTTCCGCTGATCTAATGTGACATCTCTACTTCTGTTAGCACCTCAGGAGTCATGGTGTATTCCACAGGAGCTCAGGGCAAAGGGTCGAGAGAGAGAAAGCGAATGGTGGGGGGTACAGACAGAGAAAGTGTGAAATGAATTGTCACATTAAATACAGATATAGCCACATGTCTTTAATTTTCTTCTAAATAATGTATTAAATATTACATAAACATTAACATAAGAAGCTTGTCTCTTCTATCTCTGAAAAGAGAGCAACAGCTCGCATCACCATAATATGGACATCACCATTTACAGTACAGATCAGCCATCTGAGACTATTTCAATACAGAAATGTTCCATTATACTTTACAAGTTTTCCTATATAAGTATAATCTAAGGTAACAGATCTATACTGATCCAATATAATAAAGCTGCACAAACCACACACGAGTATAATGTATGTTTTGCTCATTTGCATATTGTCCTATATAAATAAATGCATTAGTGACCTGATGTTCCAAACATATTATTATTATAAATAGAATAATATGTAAATTAATAATGTTGTTTATCATTTGACTCTTTTGAATAAAACATTTTTTTTTTCAGATTTATTGTCTTTGTTAAATGAATTGATTTATTATTTCATCTAAAGCTTTTTAACCTCAGCATTAGTACAGCCTCAAATACAGCTCATGTATGTAGTATTGATAATATCCAGAGAAACTTGGTTTAATATTTACAGTGTTTTACTTACAAATGTGGGTAAAGGACAAACTCTCGGATGGACGAGCATGCCTGGCAGCAGATGGTCAGGACGTTTACAGGAAACAGAGCAGCGTGTGTATGTGTGTTGTGTTAGACTAATACACCCCTGGACTGTCCGAGCACTGCAGACACCAGTGTGTGTTTGTGTGTGTGTGTGTGCATGTGTGTGTGTGTGTGTGTGTGTGTGTGTGTGTGTGTGTGTGTGTGTGTGTGTGTGTGTGTGTGTGTGTGTGTGTGTTTGATTGAATGTAGCTATGCACAGGCCTTCAGTAAAAAAAAAAGTTGTTGTTGGTGGTGGTATTATTTTTTATTTACTGATTTTCAATGAGGTGTATATTGTATATTATATATAATAATGTTCAAATTTGTAGCACTTAATGCACACACTGACTTAAGAGTTTTTCATGATCTCAGCATTTAAGAATGAGGCTAAATACTTATGTTTTCAGTTCATAATTCATAATTCATAATTCAGTTAATTCTCATAAAAGATCCACCTAAATATTATTATTATTATTATTATTATTATTATTATTATTATTATTATTATTATTATTATTATTATTATAAGACATAGTACACTAGAGGTATGTATTTTTTTATTAAGGTTTTTATTTTTACATCACTGTGTGTTCTCATTTCTATAACCGTTCAGCTGGAATATTTCACAGGAAAATTAGTTGAATGCGCTGCCAGTTATGATTATATTTTGGAATATCAACTGTGTTATAAGTTTTTGTATATGTAGCATTTGTTTTTTGCATTAAGAAATCTGTTTACAGGTGTGCAAAAAAATATTTATTAGTCATCATGGTGAATAGTATGTATGTATGTATGTATGTATGTATGTATGTATGTATGTATGTATTTATTTATTTATTTATTTATTTATTTATTTATTTATTTACTGATTTTCTTCAGCTACTCTGTGCTGGTGTCACCCCATCCCTTCAATAGCCCTGTCCCTCACATAGTGTAGAACATGATAAGTGTTCAATCTCACCTGTTGAGATTTTCCTGTAACAGACTTTACACGATAAGACATGGAGGACTAAACACACACAGACAGCCACATACAAGCACAGCTTTTTTTTATAATATGCTCATATACTACAGTGTTGCTGAATACAGAACAGTTAGAAGGTGTCGATTAATTTTTATAAGTTTTATAAGTTTTATAATAATGCACTCTTTCTAATATATTCCTATATGTCTCAGTGAAAGCATGCTTAACATAAACATATTAAACAACTGTTCTGTGAAGTTTAGTGTAAGGAGAAGTTTATTAACACATAGGGAGTCAGCATTTTGTTACAGTCAGAGGTAAAGCTGCAAAATTCCAGGACAGAAAGTTTATGAAGTTCATGCTTCATACTTTGTACTTTGTCAAGCTATGTTTTTTTAAGAGGAAAAATATATGATGGTGAGGGAATGAGTTTATATAGCTGCTAGAAAAGGAAGTCGCTTGATTCACAGACAAACTAACATTATAAGCATCTATAAACAGTCAAAAAGTACTGAAGAAAAACTATTAGTTCCACATTCAACTGTGTGTGTGTGTGTGTGTGTGTGTGTGTGTGTGTGTGTGTGTGTGTGTGTGTGTGTGTGTGTGTGTGTGTGTGAAAACTGAAACTGTTTTTACATCATGTTTTTGAATATTTTTCTTTCACTGGTTTTCCAGTATTAAGTTTAACCAAACTCAAGCAAAGTGTTAAACTCGTTCATCAACATATAGACATAAATATGAAATGTGATCTTTATTGCTGTGATCTCTAAAAGCACAAGAATGATGATTATCCTTAATTCTCCTACTTAGTCGCGTACTCTTATGAATCCTGCTACTTATGACAGATTGGAGAGCTTAACCTCTGTGCATGTTAAGCTCCTGAACGCGTTTCGCTCGTGACGTCAGCATGGAGGAGAGAAACGCAAAGCAATTCCATCAAGCCTCACACAGAGAATGTGATGATAACAATCCCCTAATCCTTTCAAATGAAAACGAAACCTCTCTAATTTCACCTTTATCCTCTTAAATATCCATCTCGGTTAACAAATTAACCTTTTTTCACCGTCACACGCTCGCGCAAATTGGGCCACGTCCAGCTTCCTACCTGCCGTTAATTACCCTGATGCTATCATGCCTAATCTACATTCTGGAGTGGAATTGATTTCTCCCCCTCCCTCGGATTCAGAGCGAATGAGGCTCGATTCGAGTCAGAGAGTCAATTGGTGGCTCTGTGCGACCGACTGTGGAAGAGAAGCGGCGGCGTTATTGTGTGCTTAATCAGTTCGGCACTCGAAAAGGTCACTTCCAGCCGCCCGGTAGGATTTAATTAAAAGAGCGGCACAATGGCCGGGGCTGCTTGTCGGAATTTGATAACCGCACCAACGACCCTTCAATGGCTAATCCTGCATTTGGAGCAGAGGAGTGTGTGGGTATAAGAAAGAGAGAGAGGGGAGAAAAGACAGTAGCAGAAAAGAGGGAGGTGAAGAAAGCGAGAGCGAATGAGGGATGAGTGTGAGAGGCTCTCCGGGGCCGGGGCCAGGTGTGGATTGCGCTGATTTCAATAAGGAAGGCAATTAAAGGAACAATAGGAGGATGTTTCATTAGAGTCCAGGCGTCACACTCTTGGAGCTGGAAACACACAGAGTGGGCCATCACACACACACACACACACACACACACACACACACACACACACACACACACACACACACAGAGAGAAAGAGAGACAATGAGAGTGAGAACTGAGTGAAAGCCAAGGTACTGTGTGTGCACATTTCCACTGTTTATAGTCAGGTCCAAAATTAATGGTACCTTTATTCAACTAAACACGCATGAGCATCATTAGAACCTTATTATTAATATTCTTAGAAACATATGTAGATGAAGTGAGAAGTAAATCTCTTCTTAAATTTTGTACATTTATTGTGCATTTAGTGACATGTTTATCTTTAAAACATTAGTTTTAAAATGAATACCAGCTAGTTAATAACCGGTGCAGCTTCACCTGGAGAGAACTCCGGAGAATTGAGCAGAAGCTCCTCATTTTTAAAATATAAATTTTTTGGATTTATTTATTTATTTAAGATATTCTTCAGCGTAGCCAGATTTTTTTGCTCGATTTTTAGTGAAACATAATATTTCAAATCATTTTTGGATTTACTTTATTAATCAGGTGCAAAAGTACAAATTTAGAAGGTACACAAAGCAGTGACTGTGGAATAAAAAGTTATGAGCTGCGACTGCATCAGCTCAATGAATTAAATAGCTGCATTTGTGTGTGTGTGTGTGTGTGTGTGTGTGTGTGTGTGTGTGTGTGTGTGTGTGTGTGTGTGTCTGCACAGAGCAGCTTGAACCACAATTAACAGAGCTAATGAGATCTCTCACTGTTCCGCATTTCAATCAGGCCAAAATTTTGGATGCAGTTGTAAAATGAAGTTCGATATGATAGGCAAGATTAATATTTAAACACCTTGCTTTATGGAAGATATCTCACACACACACACACACACACACACACACACACAGATGGGACCCTGCATGTACGATTAGAGTGTGATTGCATGATAATGGTATGATAATCGTGATTAATCAGATGGAAGTTTCCGGAGGGCGTTTTGTAGCCTGCATGCTAAACGCATGCTCATGCTAAACAGAGAATTACCCATCATGCCACAGGGTGGCCAGCAGGGAGCAGACTGCAGAGCAGAGGGTTCTCTTGTTTTTTTTCTCCCTACTGAGACTGACGGGCATAAAGAATCACAAAGGAGGCGTGGACTGTGCATTAATTAATCTCAGTGAAAGGGGTGTGGCTTGTGTATATTTTAACCTCATTGAAAGGGGTGTGGCCTGCGTATGAATTAATCTCATTGAAAGGGGTGTGGCTTGTGCACCAATTAGTCTGAGCGAAAGGGGTGTGGCTTGTGTATCAATTAGTCCGAGTTAAGGAGGTGTGGCCTATGTGCCAGCCTTAGTGGTAGGACGCATGCCCTGTGCTTCAATTAATGTCAGTGTAAAAGGTGTGGCTTGCACATAAATTAGTCTCAGTGAAGGAGACATGGCCCCACATGGCCACACCCCCAGAGAGGTGGTTAATACAGTGTCATAACCTCTGTCTGTCAGTGAAATTCCACCAAAAGACATCGCATGCTAAAAATGTAAGCCATGTGAAAGGGGCGTTTCCTTGTTAGTGTCAGTGGAAGTTTTGCGGTCAGTAACAGGGACATGGTTTCTGTGGTACTGCTTTAACAGAATCATTATTGACATATGGATAGGTTTATTCCTTGAGAACAAGGAGACAAACCCCTAACCATTTTATCTCATAATTATTCTTGGATTTTTTATTTATTAGATAAAAGCCCTAAAGCACAAATAAAATTGGCTTTTATCACACCACAGAGACATGTAATAAACAGAAGGGGGGCTGCATTGTTTCTAGTCCATGTTTGTCTTCTAATACACAAAACTTAAATTCTCTGATAATCAGGATTAAAGATGCAAGTTTACTTAGAAGCAAAAACTGAAAATGAGACAATTTGTTGCATTAATTTCTTGACAAGGATTTTCATTCTTCATTAATATAATAAATCAAAAGGAACATGACAGACGATACAAGGAGGAGTGTACCATGTGAGCCGTGTTTTAGAAATAAACACTGTGTTTACACTGTGTTCCAAATAAATTAAACATGTGATGGGAAAAGGACTCAGCGTGTTCTGGACTTCGCCTGAAATTGGAAGTGGATTTAAATTTTTTAAAGAACAGAATTTAGAATAAATTATGAAGGTAGCATTTTATATTTGGGATGTATTAAAGATATGTATAAAACAGTCATGCTTTCAGGCATTTTTGACCTTAATAGTAAAAGAGCGTGTAAGAGGATGTGCTTGTGACTTGTATTCTCCTTTTACTACAGCGCCCTTGACTTCTCTACAAAGCATCGCTCGTCCTGCTGCAGATCCCTTGAGTCTCTGAGTGAGGAGCAGCTGCCTGCTGTGTGTGTGTGTGTAACAGTGAGTCAGAGAGAGAGATAGCATGAGTGTGTGTGTGTGTGTGTGTGTGTGTGTGTGAGAGAGAGAGAGAGAGAGAGAGAGAGAGAGAGAGAGAGAGAGAGGTGTCTGTATGTTTTACAGCTACTAATCATCAGTGTCCTGGCTAAACATGGTGTGCAAGTCTGTAAACACTGATAGGCCTCACTTCACAACTGGAACTGTTTGATATGAGCTTTATTCACTTATGCGTACTGCGTCTGCAGGCAGGAGGAGCTCAGCGTAACGGCATGTCACAGGTTCAAAACTCCAATATGGACACTGGCACAGCAAACATCAACATTTCTACTTTCCCCCAGCATGGATTACATTTTCAGCATGAAATACATCTCCGCTCCTGCTCTCAGACATGTTAAACCCTCAGCACTTGCCTGCTGAATGCTAACAGTCCAAGCTTCACAGCTTAATAAAGTCACAATTTCGGGGTCACAGCCCAAATCTGTTTTGTGAATTTTTATGTTCCTGCCTATTTAATACACCTATTACAAGTTTAAATTCCAGAATATAGAAAGAACTAAATAAATACCAGCACCCCCCCACACCAAAGTTTATATTTAAACTATATTTGTCATGGACATATGAGATAATCACTGCATATGAGTTTGCGAAATTCAAAAAAGTCTAGGTTCGAGGTTTTAAGTCTAAGGTCACACTTACAACATGAATTAGTTTCAAATGTCTGAGAACCTATCTTGGCTCATCTGCCAGCAGTTCGCACGAGTTTTATGGCTTATCATATCATGGCTGAAGGTCAAATGAAAAATGGGGCTAAATCAGTTCATGCGGCACAAATAAATTCATCTGATCTAAACTAACCTAATTTCCTATAACTCCTCACAATAATAATAATAATAAAAATAAGTTTTTGTAGAAATCAGGGTTTAATTTTCTAAACGCTGATCATTTAAATTTCAGTGTTTCAACACATTAAATATTGTGATAATGACATAACTCTCACAGAGCTGTGGAGATGTGTATCTAATGCATCACCATGGTTTATCTGCCATCAGCTCAAACTCTCACAGCTTAATAAATACATCATATGATTTATAACAACAAGCAGAGTCAGCAGCTTTTACACAATATACATGATGACTCAAGCAGTAATAGATAGAGGGTCACTTCTGCTGTCCTGCCTGTCTGTGTGCATTAGTGGTGTAATCACAGATTAGCCATGAAATCAGAGAGAGAGAGAGAGAGAGAGAGAGAGAGAGAGAGAGAGAGAGAGAGAGAGAGAGAGAGAGAGAGAGAGAGAGCAAGTGACCATAGCCAATTGATTTTTTGACATTTTGTATGCCTGAACATTTAAAAAACGGTCTATGAGCTTGGGTTTGATTGCTATTATTGGGTTTTATGATATTGTGATTACTATCACAGCACTGCTGGATTCTGCACACTGATTGGTCAGAAGGTGTTGGTTAATTGTTGTATAGCAGCTGCTCTGACAGCAGTCTGTGGTGAGGCATATGAGAAGATTATATTAATGTACTTGTTCTGTCCAACTCGTTCTGTTATCATTTCCATATTAACAGCTCATTCACAGGGAGTGTACAGGTAAATGTAAAACTTTATTATGTATGGAAGGAGTCTCCAGTGTCAATCAGAGGTAAAGCTGTAACTACGTTTTCCCACATCTTCAGGACAGAGCACTTCTGTAATTTCTTAAAAATTCTCTTCATGGGAGAGAATAAAGAGAAGCTGGTGTATAAACAACTGTTTATAACAGCTGTAACATAAGTGACAACAAGAACTAATATTAAATGCAATAAATAAAATGTACATCATTCTTTAATACTTTTAAATGAATATTTAGCACACATTATACTGAACATGCTTTGAAATTTATAGATGATTAGCATTTCTCAAAATACACAAGTAAATATTAAGACAATTATAAAAACTAAAACAGACAGGATTTTTAGCTATTTTGAACTACAATCCATACACACACATGCTTAGTGGGAATATAAAAATAAACAGGAGGCCCAGTGATACATTATTTTTCATGATGATATTAGTTCATCTGTACATTAACTTAGAAATCCTGCACTTGAGAAATGCTTACAAAGGGAAACATCCACATACCTAAAAATAATATAATCACTTAACTCTGATCTTTCACACCTGAGCCGATGAAATCAGTTAAATAAATAATCCAGTACAGGATACTGAACATGAGATTCAAAAAAGCAAAAATCTGAGACGGTGATATATTAGGAGGGTAAATTTATGAACTTCTGACTTCTAAAATGAGTTATTACACTCATCTCTTCCCCCAGTCTGCTACTTTCACTCGATTGTTCTGCACTTGTTAAAAGCCTTTTCTCACACATTCACCTGAGTTTAATTCCCACTGTAATCTCAGTCTCCAGCCATCTGCTCAGGAACCGAAAGGCCAATATGGTAAATCCCAAACTAAACACTGAGCTAATTTTATATGATTGGCTCTGAGTGGACGAGTGCCAAGTTATTCAGCATAATCCGAATATCAACACAGCTAAAGGAGAGGAACAGAGTGTGGATGGCAAACACTCTCCTGTGCAAACACACCACACAATGACATTACAGCAGGAGATGAGCTTCTACAGAAACACTGCATTTAAAAAAAGAAAGAACGAACAAAAGAAAAAAAAATCTGGTTTTATTTCAGGAAAAAAAGCAAAACTTGTGATTTCTGATCAATATAAATCTGTTAATGAAGCATGGTCTGTGAAAGTACAGAAGTCGTGGACTGTTAGATTAAAGCATTAAAACATTTTCTTATATATAACCGAGTCCTAAAATGTTTCAAAATTGATTTTAGAATTTTTTATGCCTTTTATACCTCTACAGAAATTTCAGCAGATATGATTACTAAATGTATAATGTGAAAAGTGCAAGCAATTACATTTTAACATTTTTACTTCATTATTGGTGTACTGATGTGAAGGCCACGCCCCTCTTCTGCAGGACGCTCCATCTCCTTCACTCAGCTCTGCTGTGCATCTGTCAGTCAAAGCATGAGGGAATCAGAGTACACACACAATACTGCATCAGTGAGCAGACACACACGCACACACACGCACGCGCACGCACGCGCACACACACACACACACACACACACACACACACACACACTGTTTTCAGGTAAAATACAGTCACGGTGGTCTATTTCAGGTCAGGTAAACATCTGCTTTGAAACCATGAATATTTAATTTTATCCTGAGGAGATGCTCTGGGTATAACACTGTGAGTGTGTAAATCCCACAACCTCACTGCAGGCAGGTGGCACCATCTATCCTACGGCCCAGTGCTTGTGAACACAGCAAAAACGCTGAGAGTTTAATACATCTTTCATCCTAGATATTATCATCTCTTAAGTTCCCAACTTCTGTTTTAACTGCTATTATATGAATACAGGATCAGCACGTCATTGTTTGTACAATGACAATCAATTCAATTAGATTTTTTTAGGGTCTCTGGATCCTATTTGAACTGGGAAATATTTAAATACTGCAAATATAATACCTGTTGCATGAGTATTCACCTCCCTGAAGCTAAATTTAGTAAGGATTTGTAGTGATTCAATAACAATTATACACAAAATTCACATGTATGCGAATGTGTGTGTGTGTATATATAGATTTATAAATATTTTTAAGAATGTCTGATATTGTCTGAATAAGCCTTGGAGTCACATAAATATCACTTAATAAGCTGAGAAATAAACTAGCACAGATGTTGATTTTGATGAGTGACATCACAGGTCATAGAATAATAAGTCAGAAACCAGCAATCCCACAAACAGAAAAGCTTTTAATCATTTTTTTGCTTGTGCGGTATGCTGACTTCACGGATCACTGATATACACATCAAACAGCATACAGTGCTTCATGTGAAGAAGCTTCGTTTCCTCAGTCGGCTGCAAATCAGCAATTATTCTCCTTCACACTAGGTGTCAATGTTAATTTCAACATCGGGCAAAGCCTCTGATCAGCATCCGAATAAGCCGTCACACGAGGTCTTGACTCCTGACAAAAATAAAATTGCATTTGTAATTTTGACTGAAATGTCAATTTCCCCGATGCCATGAGAATGAGCCGTGCGGAACAGAAGCTGGGGGAATTAATACAACCTGGAGGGCATGAGGAACCTTACTGAGAGCTTCTACAGCATCCTTCCTGATGTCATTGGTGTACATGTGCATCACGGTGGTGGTTGTGTCTGTTTTTCAGCATTCATCAACCTCCTGCTGTCCAAACAGATTCTCCTGTTAGAAATCAAAACACAAATCATCAAGTACAAGCTGACAGCTTATCCAAAGCAATGCTCCTTCACACATATAAGACATTTTACATTAACAACAATGTAACGGCAAGGCTGAATAACTTGTCTATGCTATATCTTACGGACTGGCTTTGGTCACCATAGAAATACTATTTGCTTCAATTCAATACATCAATTCAAGTAAATCTTGAGAATTCAATATGTGTATGACCAACTGTTTTTAAATGAATTAAAAGATTCAAAGAATTTCAATGAATCAATTCAAACCTTTTATAGTTCATTTCAATTCACTGATTAGGCCCCAGGAATAAATTAAACACAACTGAAAATTTGTGGTTATTCCCATTAATTAATAATGTACACAAAGTTCAATAGGTAAATTCGATTCGATTCAAAGAACCAAATTGATAACATTGCCATGGCTTAAAACAATTTATTTTGTATGGAATAATTTTTTTTATAAGTCCTAGAATTTTCTTCCTACAATTCAGTGCTATTTAATTAGATTACTGGGTAAATATGGAATTATTTACACCACTTATACAGTATTTGGATTCAGATATGTTTTCAGAGTTTTAACATTTAAAAGCAGCATAAATATGAGAATGACAGAACATTATCACTCAGTTATTATAATAATCCCAATTTTGTACAGTTAAGTGACCATGTTGAGTTTAATGCATTTCTACAGCCTTGTGTTTGTCTCTCTTCATGCTTCATACGCTGCTTATGATGGTTTATAATCACGCTGTTTGCAGTCAGTTTGCTCAGCTTCACACACTTCATGTCATCTGTTCATGACGCTCCTTCTGCTGTCCTGTGGAGTTGGTGCAGTGTGTGTATAGAGATACAGTGTGTCCGTGCCAATATTTAATTTGCATTTAACCGTGACTTTTTGCTGTAATAAACTAGACAATATTTTAAAGTGTGCGAGAGAACGTTATTAAATTAATGCATGTGTCTGGGTGGTAAAGATTTTCTAAAAGAATTTCAAACTCTCATTTCTAAAAGATTTTCAAACGGTCACTTGAGAAATAGCTGGCCTGTGTATAGACCAATCAACTCTATCTCACAGTTTCTGTCCTCCTTTTGAAACACACAGACACAGATGGAAGTTAACAGGCTCGGCGCAGAGCCCACATCAACACCAGCGTGCAAATCGGAGATCAGATCAGGCGCCATCTGCACTGTGTGTGAGAGTGAGTGAAAGCAAGAGAGAGAGAGAAAGAGAGGCAATAGAGAGCTCCATCACAGCCAACAGATGATCATAATTAATAGAGAGATGTTCCACCGTTTTAGCTGGCTGAGCATTTGTCCTGGCTGTGTGTCCAGTAGCCACACTGACCACTGTTTGGGAAAAGACTAAAAGTCTAAATAACTCACATTCTGTATAATCAAATAACCAATCATCAGTCTGTTGAGTGCTTTGTGTAGAGTAAACGTTTCCTCATGTCCTGATAAAGACTATCTGTATATGGTAGTGACTGCAGTCATAAAATTTCTATTTTTATGGTTCAATTCAACGGAGTATATAATATGAAATGTGTTAGCCATTTCTTGCATCTTGCCTTTGCATTTCTGAACATACATCTTAACTGATACAAAGCATTTGCAGAACTCAAATCACAAACATCAACTTATTGCTAACGTTAAAGCAGTAAATATGAAAATTTGAAATCTAAAACAAACATTTAAAACATTTCCCTTTATTATTTTTATTTTGTTTATAGAACACACTTTTTTCTCCCTTTTTTTGATGCACTGTAACATTTTATTTAAAACAATTTTTTCTGACCTCCCTGTCTTTATTTGGAAAATGTCTTTTTATTCCCTCCGCCTTCCTAGTGACCTTCACATACCTGCTGCTTATCTCCCCCAACTTAAGGATAAACTCTTTCTTCACTTTATCAATTAGACAGAAAAACAACAGGAGAAGAGCATCAATTACAGCCATCATATTTAAACCCCATAGATATGGTTTTAAAAAGGTCAATAATCTTTTTCACCTACACAAGCCACTATCAGATTTGGACGGAAGCCCGTGCGTTATCGGAGGTTGGATAATTGGCAGGGAGTCTCGCTCTGGAAAACACAAAGCCATGCGCTTTTCTGTGGGGACGTGAGCCTCAAGGTCAGAGCTCGAACCGTCCACCAAACAAGCTGTCAGCGCTAACTTTGTCAGGACAAATAAACTGGCAGAGAGCGATAATGGATCTAATTTCACCTCTCCTGCCATTGCTGAGCCTGCAGCCTCCCAGGGGAACTGACGGCAAAGCACCAGCTTACAAACACACTGAAAAGGAACCAATGTTATCTGGGGGTTGGGAGGAGGAGGAGGAGGAGGAGAGAGAGAGAGAGAGACTCACTTGAAATGCATCACCTAGAGGTACATTGATTTGGACGTCGAAAACATCTTCGTCATCTGCTGGCTGCTCTCTCGCTTCCTCAGCCTTGGCCCTAAATTCCAGATGTGAGCGATCACTACTGTGTACACACACACACACACTATTGTCAGGATCGATCTGATACAGAAACACTGGACCTATCGTGTCCAAGAGTTCAATTATGAACCCGACTGACTCCTAATTGAAAACTGTAAGTGAAGAAGTGCTGACTTAAAAAAACAAAAACAAAAAAAAAAAAACCCCAACTAACACCATCCATGCTTATTGTTGTAGCGTTATTACAACCAAAGTGTTTATGCCAGAGTTCAACCTTTCAGCATGGAAAAGTTCACCTCTACCTGGTGTTTAGATTGTTCTTATTGCTACACTAAAGGTCACCATTCAGCTCTTCATTCCAAGTGTCCTGAAACACACAATCGATTCTATAAAGCGTCTTTCAAACATTGAAGTTTTAACTGTTTTTATTAACGTTAAATCCTTTTCAGTGAAAGTTATTTGATTTCACTGTGTGGAAATTCTTTTTTCAACGTCATTCAAAAAAGTAGGCAAAACAGGGAGCTAAAAATCTCAACTCACATTATTGAATCATAAAACAAGAACAAATCAGCTTGCAGTATGCAAATGTTACATCAGTACACCAGAGGGATTAGACAGGAGGATGTTGTTTAATTCGCATATTCATACAAACACTAGTTGGCTTTTGTACCTCTTTCTCCATCTAATGCCTCCTTTTCTTAATACAACTGTTATAGAAGAGACTGGTAGAAGAGATCAGGTTTTGTTATTTTATTTTTTGCAAGATGGAAAATTAGGTATAGTGTTATATTTCATTTATGATAGTCACACAGTAGGCTTGTGTGCTTATTAAATAACTGGCACAGGATGACAGCTAATATTATTAATAGATAAGTGTTCATAGATGAAATACCGAAAAGGAAATATTTAGTGTTTAGTATTAGTAATAAGCATAAAAATGGTTTCTGTTTTTGTTGACTAAAAGACTATGCGTGCAGTGAAGTCTTTCAGCAGCCGGTCAGTCTGTAAAGCATCACTCAGGCTCTGTTACAGCAGTGATCACTCACTCAGACAGCGTCGTCATACCTGCCCTGCAGTTCCCTGACATAAAACCACACTACTCCTGCAGCAGCGCCTCACTCACAGCTTATTCTTGTCTATCGCACGCGATCTGTGTATGTGCTGGAGGACACAACACACCATTACTAGTGAAAGAAACACAGCTGCCTCTCATACCTAGAAAGCAGCCGTCACCTGTCCTGAGGCAGAATGTGACACCTTTACCTTAAACCTGCCACTGTACCCCCCCACACACAGCCGCTACGTATCATTACACCTGATACTGTAACACAGACATCCACTGCTAGTACAATGTACACTGCATTCAGACAGCTTGATTTATTTATTGTTTCTTCCCCCAAACCCCAGGGCAGTGTGGCTGTAAGAAACACTCACATTTTGGGCTGTCAGGAAGTCGTCATGAAGAATGTCTTCTTCGATGTGGCTTAAAAAAAGAGTAAAGACAAAGAAAAAGAGAGAAAAGTGTCACAAGGGTCAATAGATCATAAAAGTAAACAAAGAGAGTCGGTAAGACCAGATTAGAAATAATAATCACTTACCACAGCTTTTGAAATATGCAACCAGAATTTACTAATTTTATTTGAACTTTAAATTTTTACAAATGAGATCATAGTTTCTATCCATTTCTACTTACAATTAATATTCTGGAACATCTGCAAAAAACTTAGTTTCTTTCCCTATTTATTTTACAGTAACTTTAAGTAGTTTTTTCTTTAAGACATTCTTTCTCTCTCATAACTGTCCTGTTAATACCCTTACTATTATAAAGTACTGACACTGGAGACTCCTTCCAGAAAAGTTACATAAACAGCTCCTAACAAAGGTCAATTAAAACTTTTTATAAAAATCTGTTTAGAAATAGATTTATATGGAAATTATGAGGAGTGGAGAAGTCTGCTGGAGAAGATCCAAGCAAATTAGCGTTTACTGTTATTAAAAACATATCTGCATTTTAAATGCTGGAACTATAGTCACAGCATTGCTTTAATGCAAATTAAATAATCGGAGTCAAGCCTCAAACAGTAAGTCAACAGAGTCAAAGATCCAAATGTGACTTGGTGAAAAGATTCATCACTAATGCAGAGGTCGAAGAAGATGCCATGAGGAAGTGCAAAATTGGACTAAAGTTATTGTATCAAATTATTTCAACAAACTGTTCTGTTAAGGATTAACCTACTAGATAAAAAAAAAGTTTCTCCCAAAGACAAGTGCACTGATTAGAAGCAGCAGTGTTGCATGCAAACCAATTAAACCATGTAAACACACAGCCTTTCAGTGACAAACAGTAATTATCTTAAACCAACGCAACTTATTTTCACACATCTGAACAGCAGTAAACAAACCAAACTCCTATTAATGAAAAGAAAAAGAGCTTTAAATTTATAAAGCATTACATTTCAAATCAAATTAGATTTTAATTTTCACCTACCTGAACTTATTTCCCTCAGGTGTCCTACAAACATTCCTGAAAGATTTAACCATCTGACACAAAATATTATTAATATGCTTTGAGTCTACATTAACACACTAATGTAAAACAGAACTAAAATGTTGTTTACTCTAAACAGCTAAGGAAAGCCTTTGTACACTTTTATTAGCTACATTTTGCACAATCTAACATTTTATTAAATATGTTTATTTTATATTTTTATTAAAAATAAATATATTTATTTATTTCATTAAAATGTGCTCTGAATTGTAGCCAATGGGAAAATAATACTATCAACAAAAGAAACATTAAGTACATAAAGTATTAGCCAGCTAGCTAGCATAAAGAAAATAAGCAGCAAACACCACAAAATCATTAACTATGTAAAGATGTTTGTTAATTTTGCATATTTATGATTATTTTACATAACTTATTTTTAAATACTAAAGTATCACTAGCCAAAAGTCACTGTTTGGTATCAGTTACTAATTAGCAAACAGAAGCTGAAGATAATTAGCTAGCTTGTTAGCTGATTAGATAATTAACTCGGTGCTGGTCTTAGCACAGGCATGTGGGCAATATATTTTAAGTATTTGCAGTAATAAGCACTAAATATCTATCAGTATTCAGTATTTTTTTTTTTCAAAGTAGTACTGGTCAAGAGAATAAATAATCAATTGAAACAGTTGGTAACTGGAATTTTTGCAGGCTATTTGTTTTTCAATATTTATTTCATTATTTCATCAAGGTTTATACAGCACATCTGATGCATTTAATGTTCATGCATCTGTCTTTAGACTTTTAAGGAGACGCACATTTAATTCACCATTTCCTGATCATATAAACTTTTGCAATTTTTTACACAGTCTTTTAAGATAAGGCCATAAAAAAAGAAAAAAAAATTAGCTTCTCAATAAAGATTCTATAACAAAAAATTATGTTAAAATTAGACATGTTACTTTAAAAAAATCTAAAATATTTATTTGGATATTAATTTTAGCTAGAGATTGTCATTTATGAAATAGAATCACTTTGTATTAAAACAGTCATAATCCAGTTGGTATTTATAATAATTTCAAGTGTAATGACTTTGATAACAGACTCCGCTTTAATAGATCACACCTAACTTGTTTTAATATCAAATAAAATACAAGGCATCTAATTAACCAGATAGACTGGATGCACAGACAGATTTAACATTAACGTGAATTAATCTAATTAATCAGACTTTTGCATTTACTACATAAATTAATCTTTAATACATAAATCAAACATTCAGTTTTAATTTTATGGTATATACTAGAAGGAAATCAGATCACCTTTTTATATAACCAATCAATTTATGTTTCAGGATTAATTCAGTTTAATGCTGCTGGGTGTTGCTAAATTAATATATAAAGTGCCAACAATGAATTGGATTGATTAGACTCTTTGATTTCAGCTCTAATCTTTATTTCACATTCCAAAATGTATAGTGCCAAAATGATTGGCTTAGAAAGACCAGCCTCTGCCTCATCCATATGGTTTAATTGCAGGGGGCAGGTGGGCAACAGATTCACAGCTTTAGCCAAAACTGTTCACAGTTGGGTAAAGTTTGGCAAAACCGGACCTTGTGCATGAGTTGCTATGCTGGCTGGTGAGTGATCCTCATCAGGACAGGAAGCTAAATTCTTATCAGGATTCATTTGGAGCTGAATAACCAAGTTGTTGCATGGTCTGAGGACATGGACTAAAATGTGGTTGAAGCCCCATAATGTACTGTTTATGCAAATATCACTTTAGTCTCAATGTCTGATGCGTTTTGTACACTTTTCTGTCACAATATTGAATCTGATTCTCTGGTTCTCAGTTCTTCAATAAAAAAGTAATAACTAGATCAAGGGGGAGAGTTTTCTTTAAAACAGTCAGAAGTGAAGAAAATAAGCATTTTTGTTGAATAGCTACATGAAAGCATGTGACACGTCAATCAATTCTACTCTTCTTATGAAAGAAGGCTGGTCTTGGCCACATTTGTTGAAGAAAACTGACCAGACTCAAGAAATCTTAACAAATATGTTTTTTTCCTCTTAATGATCCTTTAAATACGGTGGCTGAGAAGTGCAAAACACATTAACAAATCCGAAAACAAATTAACGAATCAAAAAACACATCAACAAATCCGAAAACAAATTAACAAATCTGAAAACACAACGAAAATTCAGACAACCCGGAAACGGTAGGTATCGTTTGTGAATGGAAACTTACCGATATACAGGTATGGAATCTTATGTGTAATGTGTAAAGTTCTCCGTTTAAATATAAGAAAATAACATAATTAATCCACAGTAATCCATTCCATCCATCATTCCAACTTTTCCCTGCGGCAGACTGCTGAACTTCATGTATATCCTGAGTGACTTCGGTGTCTTGTCCAATGATCGCTAAATGTTCCGATCACAAATTATACCAACCTCTTCCGGGTTGTCTGAATTGTTGTGTTTTTGGATTTGTTAATGTGTTTTGTTTTCGGATTTGTTAATGTGTTTCGTGCAACGACTCAGACAACCCGGAAAAGGTAGGTATAGTTTGTGAATGGAAACTTACCGATCATTGTACAAGAGACCTGTCATTCAAGATATACAGGTGAATGACAGGTGTCTTGTCCGATGATCGGTAAGTTTCCATTCGCAAACTACACCGTTTTTGGATTTTTGGATTTGTTAATGTGTTTTCAGATTTGTTGTTTTATTATCGGATTTGTTGTTTTGTTTTCGGATTTGTTAATGTCACTGTATTTAAACCCAATCTTAAATATTTATTTTGAAGAGTTTATGTCAAGCACAAACTGATTCTAATCATTATTATCGATGTTTTTACTATAACTATACTATATACACTATAAGATAACTATATAAGGTTTTTGTAATAAATTGGTGCATAAAAACTATAATTATCTCTAATTTTACTAAAAAATAAAAACTGGAACGAATCACTGATTGAAGGATTTGAATCGTTTTAATGTACCGAACCGAATGAGTCGAATCCCTAAAAAGAATCATTTAGCATACCACTAACCCATAGATTGCTACACACCACCCGAAATACTTTACTGTCCGACTCCTTCTCCATCCGGGTACTCTGTACCTATGCAGCTTTAGCTTTCATTAGGCAGCCGTGTGGGAGGGAGCCACTTTATTGGCTAGTAGACGTGTCAATCAACGCCACTGTCAGCACGCTTGTCGGTCGTGGCAACGCTACAGACCTGCACGTAACACAATTGTACCTTTTTGTACAGAGAACCTGCAAATCTGGTTTTCGCAGCGCACAGAGAGACAAAACGCGGATAGTTTTTTTCTGTTAACCAGCTTTGTTTTTACAAACTATTATCGTGTTTTAACGTATGTAAATCGCGTAATTTTCTAAAAGGGGAAAGTTTAGCTCTGTCACCTGCTGTTGTTTTTACACATCAGTATCAGACAGGTAAGTTGACAACAAACTAAACAGCACAACCGCAGGAGTGTTGTGCACATGTTCCATGTTTACACCGCGACATGACAATATTTACAGTAATTGACGAACATAATGTCATTATAACTGCTTATAAAGTCTGATCCAGGTGATCAGATCCACCTGTGCACCTAATTACATTAGATCATATAGAAATCTACTGTGTATAGATTTGCATATTTTGGATGGGGATCCAATGATATTTTATTTACTAAAGTATCAGATTTGTCACCTTCTGTAACTGATGGAGAAGTTTTATTAAGATCCTGTGCACGTGCAGTAGGAGACTGACTAATATAAAATAAAACTATATTTCTGTGAACGTTCATCAACCAGAGGTGCCAATACTTATGATGAATTGTACAGCTGGACAAATCAATGGAGTTAATCAGTGTCTAAATGCAGGTCGTAGCCAAAGAGGGTAGTTATCGTGTGGCCTAGTACAGGATAGGAGTGTAGAAAAGTTTGCTTGTGTTTTATTGTCATGTAGTTCTTTGTTGTTTTTTTAATCCCAGTGTTATAATGACCATCAGGGCAGAGCTTTAACTGAGAAATCTAACTTAATTCCAAGGATCAAGAATTGATGTGTGTGTGTGTATATATATATGTATGTATGTGTGTATATGTATATATATATATATATATATATATATATATATATATATATATATATATATATATATATATATATATATATAATGTATATGTATATGATGATCTATATAATTATTGAATAAACAGGTGCATTTAGTTAACAATTCATAATAATAATAATAATAATGTAAATTCTTACCACTATTATTATTGCTATTATTACACAATTATTGGTAATATTACTAATATTAGCTCTGTGTGTTTGAGTGTGTGCTTTTATAGGAAATTATTTATAACAGCCAACTGCTGATGGTTGTATTTATATTTTTTGTTTATTAAAGAATGTTAATGTGGAACGTCTCTGAAGTTAGTTCCTGTTCTTGCCCAAGTTATAACAGCTATAAACACACATCTCCTCTCCAGCCTCTGTTTATTCTTTCTTCAAGTTAGTAAGACTAAAACATGCAGCTTGTCATGCTACTGAGAACCCACAAAGAAGTGTGAACTCCAGGAAGTGCTTCAGGAAGCAAAGCAGACAGCAGCTGCATCTGAAATTTACCTGTTCTTCCACTGAACCCAACAATCTACCTATATTAAAGGAGATGTGTAAAGTACATGGTGTGTTCTCACCTTCTTCTTTTCCCTCACATCATGTTCCTCTGCAGGACGTCAGTATGGTGCAATGGTTTGGCTTCATGTTCGTACTGATTGCTGTTGCATGTAAAACAGCAGAGGGGAAGAGAGATGAAGTGCTTTACTGCTCAGGTGAGTTAGTCAGGTGGGATGAGAATTGTCTTGTGCTGAGTTCTGGATTGTGATGATCAGTGTTAAAGATGTTGATTAATTCTCTCTAACAGCAGCTCTGACAGTAGCGAAGGTTTATATTAATGCACTTGCTCCGATACCTTATCGTTTCTATGGTAACAGCTCGTTCACACAGAGGTGTACCATGGATAATCGGATAAAAATAAATGATTTGAAAATGTGTGTAAATGTAGATTTTGTGATGTTTTCTGTAAATATAACCAGAATGGAAGGAGTCTCCAGTGTCATTGCTTTACAAGAGTCAGAGGTAAAGCTGGGACTTCAAGAGAGAACTAACTTGTTTAGATGCACTTTTAGAGAGATGCTGCAGTAGAAAATAAATAAAACATGCTGGTGAGGGAAATTAATCAGCTTTGTGTTGGTCAGTCCATCATAAAGTCGTTAAATTATTGATTACTTTCCTTAAAGTGTTGATGAGCTTGTGATGGACACAGCACACTAAACTCACCAGCACTGAGATTTCACCTTAAATCCTGTTTTTAAGAGGCACCCAGGCCTGGCAGTTCCCATGGGGATGATCGAGCATGACTAAGCAGTGACTAAACCCCACCCCGATGTCAGGACACAACCACCACTACGTCTTTCATAACATTCAACCGTCTTTATTTTATCACTTTATTAAAGTACACGTATAATTTATTATAATTTTTTTTTGTTTAGTTATATGTTTCCCCAACAGGGAGCTTCACGTGTGACTTTAGCATTATTTAGTCCCGCTGGTTCAGAGTATTAAAAGTGTGTTTTGATGACCTTATGACCTTTAACTGATTCTTCTGTGCAACAAAATGGAAATTCAGGCTTCATCCCTAAGCCCAGAATCCAGAGCTGTTACCCAAATCATATATTTCCACCCCGCTTGTTGGATTACATCTTCAGTATTTTCACCATTATTTCATTTTTTTAAAATTGTATAAAATTGTAAAAAGTTGTATTGTTTATTTCATTTAAGTGTGTTCTAGTTTTAAGTGAGGTGTGAGACAAATGTGTAACTATTTATTTATTTATTTATTTATTTATTTATTTTTAATGAATAAGAATAATCAAAAAATTCCATCAAAACATCTCTGACATGTTAGCTAATTAGCTAGCAGGCTGCAGTATTAGCTAGCTACTATTACGATGCTCAGGTTCTTAGTGTTTGCGCTACAGGAATCCTCACCGTCTTACATTTTCTGATAAATTATTAGGGAAAGTTTTCTATGTAAATATTGCATTTGTGCAATGAATAAACAAACAAAAGTGTAATGACTCCACGTGTCCTGCAGCCTGCAAGGCGATTGCTGAGGAGCTGAAATACTCCATCAGCCAAATCGACCCGAAGAAGACCATCGATGTGGGAGGCTTCAGACTGAATCCTGATGGAAGCCTCACTGATAAAAAGGTAAAATTAGATCATTTGTTCAATCAGTGTGTATGTACTACACATGCTAAAACACAACCTTAGGAGGGATAAAACACACACACACACCTTCCCACATTATAATCTATTTAAAGTCTAACTTGACAAAATAAAAGCACAAAAGAAGCAACAAAAGAGTCATTAGCATTGGTGAGACATCACAAGACAAGAGACTGAACGCAGCTGCTTTAAATCTTTCTTTAAAATGGCAAAAGTTATTTTTACTTTTCGGGGTGAAATCATTGAGGTGTGTAGATCTTAAATAAAAGTATCACTGAACATGTGGGTTTGTTAGCATCTGACTGGATGCTGATATCTTATTACACTTATTCTGTTTTTAGTTATTTACTTGATTAAAAAAACTTTAACTGTAAAATCTTCGACAGTTTATTTCGATTCATTCTTATAATTCCGGGGCAGCTGGTGCACAGTTGATGTCTCATATTAGAAATCACAGCCTCGTCATTTCATCAGCAATGTTTTTTTTGTTTTGTTTTTGATTTTCCCTCAATTTGAGCCATACTGCTACTCTACCCCCGTGTGCCCTTTGTAGATCGTAGAGGCTCGTAACACTTGCTGATGTAAAAAGGGCAGTTTTAACTGTTTCCTCTTTAACCATGGTGTCAGTATTTAAAGGTCAGACCCAATGAACTCAAAGGCCTGACCCTGGCTGTCCAGGGAGCGTCATTAGGTGGCCGAGTCGCCTATTGATTCGGGGTTAATCTCCTTTTGATCGTAGCCACGGATGAATAACAAGTGTTTACTCAGGCTTGCCTTTTCCTCTCGCTCTCCCTTTCTCTCTCTCTCTGGGAAGTTAAACCAGCTTGTAGTTGCGTTGAAACAATTCATCATTTATTTTTCACTACAAAGCAAAACATAACTGCTACAATTGATTATTACGAATTTATTTACATTTATAATCTCCTTTGTAACAGTTACATATTAAAAGGTGACTCTTGGTTCCTGCATGCCCCCCCTTTTTTGTAAAATAGAAAGAAACACGGATTAAATAGCACATCTATCGTGTGTTTTTTGTTTGTTTGTTTGTTTTTTACCAGACACATGGACAGGATTTTATTAGCGTCATTCTCAGACTAGATTAGCAAAGCTTGCTTCTTGTATTGACTACATATGCTAACCAGAGACCCCGACGATCCCTGTTACTTCCTTCCAGACTTTATTTTTCTTTCCAACGTAAACATTTAATGAGAGTGAAGAAGTGATGAAACCACGGTTGTGAGTTTGTCTTCCATTTTTATGTCGAGCAGTAAATCATATCTGACCACTGATCTGTAAACATCTGACCCCACACACGGGAGGCTTAATACGAGGAATCGATCGAGACAGTATTTGTTGCTTTTCATTGTCATAATCTGTATAAATTGAATTGAGTAACGAACAATCATGTTGCTTGCTCGTGTGAATGAAGTGTTCGTTCTTATGCTCTTACTATGTTACAGTCCTGTAATGTCTGATTAAATTTAAGTCCAATCTCTGATCTTCTTTGACGGAAATTGTTAAATTTGTCATCTTTTTTCCTCTCACTGTTTTTTTCTAAAAACCAAAAAAACACTTCTGATGTTGGTTGCTGTTCCATTGAGGCAAAATCAGTGAAGGATGGCATCCTCGAGCAGCCTTTCTCACACACACACACACACACACACACACACACACACACACACACACACACACACACACACACACTCCCACTCCCACTCCTTTATCCCAGCAGAAATTCTTTATTGACAGGCTCTATTCAAACCCCTCCGACTGTTACGGCCACAAATTTAATTCCCCACCATGTTCACGATGACGAGCTCCAGCCAGCACCAGAAGCTTGAAGCTCTAAAATTCTGACGACTTTAATGAGTTGCGTTTGGAGAATAATAACCCGAGATGTTTCATCTGATTTATTCTCACGCTAAACTCCGTCCTCACTTTGTTTCATTTTCCACAATAATATTTCACAACACAATGTGGCCTTTGTGCCTTTCTTTATCATCTTCCTGTTCCTGTGGAGCGACTGGAGCCATTCCTTAATTCATGCTCCAAGTCGATTGTATCCTGTCTTATCTCTCTCTCTCTTTTTCTGTCTCTCACTCTCTCTCTCTCTCTCTCTCTCTCTCTCTCTCTCTCTCTCTCTCTCTCTCTCTGTGCATCCATCCGACTGTTTTTTTTTTTTAATTAAAATCGGGAGGGATGAGCGCACGGGTCGCTGTCCTTCTTCCCCGGGACCTTTTGTCTTATTTTGTGACCAGATGGCGGTGAGCCACGGAAGCTTCTTTGTGTCGCAGATCCTCGGAGGAGAAGAAGAGGAGGTTGATGGAGGGAGGGGGGTGATGTGGATGGAGGGATGGGGTGTGTTGAAGGCCAAAAAAAAAGCACCTCTCTAATGTAATGGGACCGGAAGGGTCCATACTGTGTGTGAAAGGGGGCAGCCGGGGTCATATCTACATGCTGAAAAAAAAAATGCAGCTCATCCGCAACCTGCCCCTAAATACCCCCCCACACCACCCCTTCTTCTTCTTCTCCTCCTCGGTTAATACCCCCCAACTCTACTCTCCATGCCTCCTCACCCCTGCTCCCCTTTTTCAGCGGGATGACAGGGAGAAACTTCCTGCTTTGATCAGTCGAGGGTGGAGGAGAGAGAGCGCTGTTTACCCTGCACTTGGCTGCTGTTGACAACCGCCCCTCCCCGCCGCTTACCCCCCAGGCAGCGCTCCATTCTCTTCTCCTGCCCCCTTCCCCTGCGCCCTTCCGGAGGGAGGCCCTGGGGGCGGGAGCAGCGCTGCACCTTGACCTGTCTAGACGCCACTGCCTCGTTGTTTTTTTTTTTGTTTGTTTTGTTCTCCTAACTTTTTCGGGACGCAGGTTAAAAGTCAGCATGGTCGCACCGTGGACTCGTTTCTCCGCTCTGTTCAATACGAACGGAAGGAAAAGGTCATCACCGTGACCCTCCTGCCCTTCTATTATCACTGGGGTTTTTTTTTTTCACTTAATTTTTTTTTTTTTGCTTTTGTAGTAAAAAGTGGAAGTTTTGTGGTTTGTAGGTTCCGCTGGCCCGCTCTGAGACTCACCTGTCTGAGCTGTTGGAAGGAGTTTGTAATAACATGAGCGAGTATGCGCTGTACGAGGATCCTACCACTAAACAACAGAGCTACAGAAGATTCGCACCGAGGAGCAGCGACGGCGGGAACTTTCCAGATTTTAAAAATTTTAAATTCTCGGGACCCGAAGGTTCAGATTCCTTAAAGTTTGCTGTAAGTATTTATTTACTTTTTTCTTTCAGCCTTTCCCTATGTTACAGAGCAGTATATATTGTTTAAATGTATCCAATTTTAGTTTTTATCTAATTAAAGTCAAATCATTTGGACATGTTTATCTTCTGAAGAGCTAAATAAATACATTTCTGACTGAACCAAATTCATCTCTTCTGGAAACTTTAGCAATTCTACTTTATTTATTTTACTACAGAAATGAATTTGTGATCAGAATCGTTTTTCTGTGCAAGTCCAAGTGCATTCTGATAAAAAAGAAAGATTGTTTACACAGTTTGTGGTCTTGTAATTGAATATTTTCCCAAGTTTTTTTTTTTGTTTGTTTGTTTTTAGTTTTTAGAGCTGTGAGAGAAGGAGAGAAAGAGAGAGAGAGAGAGAGAGAGAGCTTGTTTTGGGTTTCAGAAGTAGAAAGTGTTGTTTTGGGTAAATGAGCTCATTATTCGCTCTCACAGTGACGTCAGATATGTTGAGTTTTGTGGATGTCCAAATCCACCTGTGTCTCAGGTGTTAAAGTTGTGAGAGAGTGTTGTAGTGAATTTCTCTCACCACTGGACCACAAATAATCCAACATCTGTAAAATTCTGACTGTTTTGCGCTCAATTTAAACCTGATTGTTTTATGTTTGTTTGTTTGTTTTGGACTGTTTCAAATTTTAAGTAAAACTGATGATGCTGGAAAATTTGAAGTTGGTTTTATCATTTTATCATTTATCATCATTTTACACAATCAGATCCTTTCACCTCATGAGCTTTCCAAGATGGCAGCCGTGCGTACGTTAGCACAATAAAGATGGCCGCCGCTCGTCCTCACACACACACTGTTTGGAACATGCATGTTTTCTTTTGCTGTGTAGTGAAATCTGATGTGTGTTTCAGTGTGAAACCATCGTGGAGGAGCTGGAGGACGACATCATCGCTCTGTTTGCACAACAAGACGAGCGCGTGGCCCAGAGGTTATGTAGTGAAGTGTCAGGTATACACACACACACACACACACACACACACACACACACGCATACACACATGCAGTGGTTGTTTGTGCACTCAGGCTGCAACATGTTTACTTATTTATCTCATGACATCATAACATTAATCACATTTTATGATTTTAGGATGAAATTTTTTTGAAGATGCTATATTTTATTTCATATTTAAGTGTGTGTGTTAATATTTTTTGCAACTATACAGCTATAATCTACTTTTAAACCCTAATCATTTTCAAATTAATTAGAAAAAATGTAAAATACAAAAATGTAATTTTTTTGCTAATAAAATTTTACCTTTGTTTAACACCGATATTTAAAAAATACAATTAAAAAAAAACAAGTGGAAGTGGCACTTCCTTAAAGCTAACTATATATTGTATTGTATTGCTTATTCTGAATATAGTCATTGTTTTGTGTGATTTGTTTATTTATTTATTTTGGTTTTCTTTCTTTTTTTTTTTTTCCCTTTTTTTTATTTTTTTTTTTTTATTTGACCCAAAATTCTAAAATCTTCTAGCTTTATTCAATATTTTAGCATACTTTAATTTGAACACAAAAAAATAATGTTTTCTGATTGTTGGTTACGTCATCGTGTGTTTGCGTATAAAAAAAAATATGAAAGGCCAGAAGTATGTCGTTTCATTTCCGCTTCTCCCGAAAGCAGCTATGATCACGTGGAAACGCAGAAATACGTCACGTCATGATCACGTTGCAGCGACATGAAGCAAGTCGTCATAGAGTCGTTATTATTCTCCTTTATTCTCGTCTGAGTGATTATTTCATCCCCGAAAACAGAAAGAAGGCACAAGCACAAGACGACGACCGACCAGTCTTCAATTTTAATCTTTTGTTGTTAAACAGCAAGTGTTAATGTGTGCGGTGAGTTTATAGCCGGTTCCAGGTGAATATCCGCACAGAGAAGGTGGTGTTTTGTATGTAAACCTTCATTTTGTAGAATATTCGCTTGTCAAGTTTCGGTTGATGCGATGAAATGGAAATTCGTGAAAAGAGACAGCAAAACATTCTGACTACAAAGTTTTGCAGTAAAGCTGCTTTGTGTAATTTCCTATGACACCCTGCTGTTTGAATATTTACTAGTTCCTCAAAAACATTGGCACTGAAATGAAAATCAGACGTTAACACGTGATCAGAAACTGACGTGATGCTTCATATCTGCATCATTGCGGAATTGTCGTTGTTGGATCGTCTTTTAATTCAAAGCCGATTTTTAGTTTTCTGAAGTGAATCATGAGAGAGGTTTTGTTAATGGTTAAATGTAGTTTTTTTCTCATCTGCATCGGGAAAAAAAAACGAAAGTAGTAAAATATTTGTGTTAAAATTTCTTGGATGGAAATCTTCGTGTTTTGTTTGACTATATAACATTTATATAAAAAACAGTCAGACGTTCGTTTCGTCACGTCTCCTGTGTGAAGGTTTTCAGGAAACGAGCTCAAGTAACGAATTACTTCTAGAATTAAACACCGTTTGTGTTCATATTTTTATTTAATTTTGCGATGTGGAAATGTGCTACACACTCTGCTCTCTGAACACACGGGTGTGTATCCCAGGATTTATTACTAATAAAGTGATAACCGAATTTAAGTGTAAAATAAACTTGAAAAGGCTCGTTATTCATCAAGAACCAGTCGATGTTGCGTCTGCTCAAGTTTCAGTTTGTTACCGTGAGAAACTCCGAGCTGATCGAATGTCGCGTTAAAATAGCTTTTATAATATCATTTTATAATAACGTTGATTTATATATTACTAATTAGATCTCTGATATATTTCTTATTTCATGATTACAGCATAATACAGAGTGTGAGTTTTGTGTCTGAAGGAATTTTTCAAGAAATATGCGATAAAATACCTTTAGATTATTTTTGTGTGATTTTATTTGGTTGCTAGCTGCATCAGTCTGAGTGGACATTTATTTATTTGTTTGTTTGTTTATTTATTTATTTTAATTTGAACGATTTATAGCAGATGTATTTGTGCACAGCTTAGTGAAAAGAATTAATATTTTCACAAATATTGTTATGTTTGAATGTCAGAATGTGAACTTGTGAAATCTTTCAGGTTAATGTTAATACACATCATTTTAGTGCAATTCGAACTCGCAGGCATTGTTTTTGTTGTTCACTTCACTGCAATGTACACAGAACTATTGGTGGACCCTTTTGGTTCCTTTATTGTGTGTGTATGTGTGTGTGTGTGTGTGTGTGTGTGTGTGTTTTGCAGGAAGTGATCTCATTATGAATAAATGACTTAAAATAAAATGGTGTGTTGGTAGAAAGCAAATGTTGGTATAAACATGGACAACAAATCCAAATACATGTCTGACAACTTGTTTTAAATGACAAATTGGTATATTAGTTGACAAATCAGTATATGAGTATATTAGTTTTTAATTGTTAGCAATTTTATTATTTGTAGCTTTTTTTTTTGCTAAAATCTTAGTGTTTGGATTAAATGTTGATTTAGAAAACTATACACGCCTACAAACAAACAAACACACATATACACACACACTTCCTTGTCAGACCGAGGCACCTGCACTTCTTCTAGTTTATGTTATGTGTAACACCGTGTGTTGTGTTTTTCAGGTCACTGTAAAAGTGACGCGTTCCAGCACACTGAGCTGTGATTCAACACACTGACCGAACACCTCAACACTTCAAGGGCTCAGAGCCGGACCGGGTTCTAAGCAGAACCTCAACGAAGGACCAACTTTCAGAATGAACAAGCAGAGACCAAAGTGATTTATATGCCGTTGTAAAGTTGAGTTGTACAGTAATAGTATGCTCATAAAGAAGAATAAAAGTGTTTTAAACAGACACTGACTTTAGTATTTTTTTATTCTGAACACTGAAGCTAGTCGCGTTTAGTTACACAACATGCTGCAGTGCATTGTGTGCTGATGTCATCGATGTTGTCAATGGTCACGTAAGGATGCGCTCAGCACACGTGTCACAATGCAGCGTGCGTATGGCTTTTCTCAGGCTTCTAAGGAGCTTTATTTTGCAGAATTTTCATCACTTTAGTGTTTTTATAACGTTTGTAAAGTAAAAACAGCACGCAAAATCAGTGGACTCCAAATATAGTTCCATGATCATATTATAAATGAGGATTGTCAGGCAAATGATCAGCAATGTTTTAGATTTTGTACTGCATGGTAACCATAGTAACATATGCACTCCTGGGGGGAGAATGGGATTATTAAGAGTTTCTAGCTTCTTATGGTGCTTTCACACCTATAGTTCGGTTCATTTGGTCCGGACCAAAAGCAAAAAATTATACATTGTAGCTTTTTAGCAGTTTTGGTTCCTTTTCACACCACACTGATCGTTCTGTGCTGCACCAGTTGAAACGAACCAAAATGCAGTCATGTGATAACATCCACATCACTCATTGGCCACAGAGCCTTGTACCAGAGTTCGTTTGAAAGCGGTTTTAGTAAAGGAGGCGTGGCTTTTGATTCAGTCTTATTGAAGGGGCTGTGACATCTGATTCAGTCTTATTGAAGGGGCTGTGACATCTGATTCAGTCTTAGAGAAAGGGGTGTGGCATCTGCTTCAGTCTTAATGAAGGGAGTGTGGCATCTGCTTCAGTCTTACTGAAGGGGGTGTGGCATCTGCTTCAGTCTTACTGAAGGGGGTGTGGCATCTGCTGCAGTCTTACTGAAGGGGGTGTGGCATCTGCATCAGTTTTAGTAAAGCAGGTGTGGCCTTTGAGTCAGTCTTGGTGAAGGGGGTGTGGCATCTGCTTCAGTCTTAGTGAGGGGGTGTGGCATCTGCTTCAGTCTTACTGAAGTGGGTGTAGAATCTGTGTCAGTCTTAGTGAAGGGGGTGTAGAATCTGTGTCAGTCTTACTGAAGTGGGTGAATATGGGGGTGATGGGGGTGTAGAATCTGTGTCAGTCTTACTGAAGTGGGTGAAGATGGGGGTGATGGGGGTGTAGAATCTGTGCCAGTCTTACTGAAGTGGGTGTAGAATCTGTGCCAGTCTTACTGAAGTGGGTGTAGAATCTGTGCCAGTCTTAATGAAGTGGGTGTAGAATCTGTGCCAGTCTTAGTGAAGTGGGTGTAGAATCTGTGCCAGTCTTAGTGAAGTGGGTGTGGCATCTGCATCAGTCTTAGTGAATGGGTGTGGCATCTGCGTCAGTTTTAGTGGAGGGGGTGTGGCATCTGCATCACTTTTAGTGAAGGACGCATGGACTCTGTGCCAGTCTTAGTGACGAAGCGGGGGCATCTGCGCCAGTCTGCATGAGTGAGAGTATCTGCTACAATATAAATGAGAACCGGAACTGACTTGGATGTTTCACAGCATTAAATGTAACAGGTCAAAAATGTTGGCAAATCACTGCCTTGTAAGTGGATTCAAACTCTCTCTGGGACAGTAACAGAACTTACATCACCTGCTTTCACTGTCTTTTTCTCTCAGTTATAACAAACAATGTGTTATTTAATAAATACTGTTTTTTACACACAATTTTAAGGAATGGTTTGAAGAGACTTGATATCTGATTCCTGGCTGATTCTTGTCTGTGATAAATCAGTGAAAAACAAGTGAACATTTATTTTTTTCTGTGTACAGTGGAACATCTTAGCTGCTTCCTTTCTTATCCGTAATTTTAAACCCAGTGGCCAACTTTTACAATAATTTTCACACTCACTCTGCAACTGACTATGTAATTAACCCTCTAAGCCTCTTTTTCCTCTCCCTTCTTTTCTTTTTAGGCCTGAGGAAGCAGCTTGGTTTGCGTTTCTAAATGTTGCAGCCTAAGAAAGTGGCTTTTCTCTTTTGTGCTCAGCCGGCTGACTTAAGCCTAAATCCATGAGAGATCAAGGGTTACCAAGGTGCAGCTGAGACACACTGGCCAAGCGAAGCCTCATTTCCTATGCGCACTAGGTGACTGAGCTAAGGCAGAACTCTGAGTTTGCTTTGCTTTGTTATGTTTTCCTTGTAATGGCCGCTTTGTTCTCCATCCGTGATTTGTGTAAATTTCGCACAAGCTGATGCAGGATGGCCTGAAAGTCTCAGCTCGCAAATATAAGCTGTAGCAAGTGCTAAGTTCAGCATTAACTTGTATTCTAACAAGATTAAAATATATTTGTCCTGGAGATTAGCATGCTTAAGTCCTCCTTTTAACTTTCCCAGTGCACTTTGATCTGCACGGTGAGGCGAAGGCTCGGCCATCGGCGAGCTGAGTGTGAAATTAGCCTGATGTCGTCTCCATTCTTCACCTTTGCCTTCACTCACTGCCTTAATTATATTTTTGTCACTGAGCTTTCGGGCTCTTTATTGCATATTCAGATCTGACCAGGAAGCTGGCCAGAAACTATGGATAAATGGCTCAGTGGGGGAGGGGTCACGACGCTGCCCCTTTTGTACGGGGGCCAAATGGGGGACGTCAATACTTTTTATGATATGTATTTTCTTTAGAAGCGTGGCTGGCCCTTGGCTCGGCTGTTTGTTGGAGTTCAGCTCGGGGCATGTGTGTGGATTTGATGAGTAGCCTGGATTTTGGAAGGTACGACACTTTGTGAGAGGGTTTTTTTTTTTTTTTTTTAACACAATGGGACTGTCAGGACTGGTTGACAGGAAGTTTTGAGATTTGTGCTCAGACATTTGGAGTTTTTCAGAGAGGTTTCAGAGAGGTTTCTTTCATTTTTTTTTATAAATCTTCTTTCATTCTGACAACCAGAATCAAAACTGCCAGCACTTTTTTTTAAAGTTTATTGTGGTGCAAGAGTCAATAATTTAGAATTAAAAACAGGAAATCACACCATGGCATGATATCTAAAGACAATGCTAATGGCACAATACAACAAAACCTAAATCTGCTTAAAGGTATTGAACATCAGCTTTTGTCTGAACCCAGTTTGGTTGAAGGTGAAAAGGTCGAAACATAAAACTTTGCATAAAAGTCTTGAGCACTGTTGCTGAATCTGGAGGCGATGAAAGGTTTCAGAGAGAGAGAGAAAGAGAGAGAAAGAGAGGAGGAGGAGAGCCACCTGTGAGCCGTGAGGGAGGGAGCTTTGACCTTCAGCCTTTCTACGCTTTCTAGAGAAGCTTGGAGTCGCTGGCCACTTCCATGTTGGCGAATAGAAATGCAGATGAGATCCTGCTGCATTGAGGAAGGCAGGTCAATGCTGCGAAGGCTTTTTCGCTGTCGCTTTTCGCTGCCCTTTTTGTATCGACTCCTATTCAGATTTACAACTTTTTTCTCTCTTTGCACATAGTCTGTGTTTTGTGTAAGTGTGAAGATACTCATAAATGATCTCTACATGCTCCAAGTCTGCAGTCTTTCTGCTGAGGCTTCTAATACACCTACATAAACCATGGCTCCTAGATCACATTACTTTTAGTCATTTCTTACTTTTGAACATCTATTATTCATTTTCTAGTATTAATAAGAAAAATGGTTCTTTTTAGTTGATCTTTTACTGAAGTTTGTCAGCAAAGTTTCTCATTTATGGAGCTGTTAGTCATTTCTTATTTTCAAGTTCTGTTCTGTTGATTCTTTCTAGCTTATTTCCAATATTTCCACTTCCAAAAGTGCCATCGCAATCTAGAAAGGTTCTTCAAATATATATTACATTACATAACCGAAGTTATAAATGTGTAAAACTTTTATGTTTACATGGACAGGTAAAGACTTCGGGGACTGCCATATGCTTAAGTTACAAAATCCAGTTACTTTTGCTTTGTACCATTTAGAGAGATTACATTTTAATGGTTTTACATTGTAAGTGTGAGTAAAAATTTTGTTATAGTTCTATACTAGTTTATGTAATGTTTGATGTCATAGACAGAGAAGAGGTGAATATACCTTGCCTAAAAGTAATAAAAGCTTTTAAGGTGAACACAGAAGTGTCTGTTGATTATAGATTGCCTAAAAGTAATAAAAGCTGTAATAAAAGCTAAAAGCAACTATTCTTGCATGATGTTCGACATTGATGTCTAATTCCTAACCGTGTTGAATTCTTAGGCCTAAATGACAAACCAGCTGTGGGTTTGTTAGCTTAGATTCAGTGAATCTACTGGTTTTGAATTCTACATGAATAAACCATATACAGTAGTCTACATGCTACCTGAATTAGCAATCTCACACTTATCCCAACATAAATTTAATCTGGTTTAAAATGAAGTTGTAATTAACCTAATCCTGCCCTTTTCTTTACCCACAACCAATCAGAGCATTACATATGAGTTAGGCTGTGTTGTGCACCAACTAGAAAGAATACTGACAGGGGAATAAAACACTAGCAGCAAACACCTATAAAATAAGTTGGTCGGGACAGAACATTGTTGTTGCTTTCTAAATTGTTAACTTGTTAAACTGTTATAAATTGTGATGCTGCTGCTGCTGCTGATGATGTAACAACGTAGTGTCCATAAGAATCCATGAAAGCCATGAACTTATTATATAAATTGTAAAACCAAGTAAAACTGACAGGAAACAGCTGGAAGCCCTGTTGCTTGGATTTTACTGTCATTTCTACAGGAAAATTTAATTAACAGTGTAAGATAGAAAGTGCATTTAATTTATAAAGCACTTTAGTTCAAGGAAAGTGGAAGATTTCATGATCAGTTTGTATGAAATCACATTTTAGTTTTCCCCTTACTGGTTTGAAATTGTATAATTTGTCAAATTTCTGGATTAAATTTCTTCTACAATTTGGCTTGATGCTAGTTTGATATTCGCTGATTGAATATTTTTTTTCTAAAATATTAGAAACAAAACTTCCTCCTGTATCTATAAAGAAAATAAACAACATGACCTTACAAATAAGTCTTATTTTATTGACTTGTTCATCCAGTTGGATTTAATGCCACAATTAAACATGATACAAATTATGTACATCTGTTTTTAACGAATACCTCCAAAGAAAACCACATGAAATTCAACATTTAAAAAAAAAAGGAAAAACAAACTTAAATTATCTCATTCTGTTTTATATCCTTTGTAGATTCTGCTGTAAATTGTTCTTTATAGGCCTATAGATAATGAAGAGCACAGTTTCTCATAGGAAAAAAAACAGTTCCTCTCAGAACTTTAAGGCAAAGTGTGTGTTTGTTTGGTGAATGGATCCATCATACACACTTTTTTTTCTCCCGAAAATTACAACAGGACTCAGTTCACACTAAATAAAAGGTCACAATTTGGTTTCTTCAACTGTTCTTGTCTCGTAGTTATTGCATGATGACACAAAAGAGGGGGGGGGGTCGTCAAAACAAATACAAATTCGAAGAAATTAGCTTCAACAAGACTGTGTAGAAAGTGACACATGGTTAAAAGGAAAGCTGAGAATGTTTTCCGACTGTGAACTCAAATCAAGTCGCCCATGAGATCTGCTGTCTGAGAGAATATATAGCTGTATACAGTAGCTATAGCCTTCATGCTTTTTTCTTCCAAATCATGAAATTAAAATCACACTCAACAAGCTTAAGCACAAATCTAGGATACTGCTTTGGAAAAAACGCACGAAAAAAAGAGAAATAAATGGGAGAAAGGGCTTTAAATAGGAAACAAATTGAGAAATGAAAGAAAGAATGCAAGATATTGGCTGAATTTGTGAATGAATTGAGCAACGCAGAAAAGAAGGATTCAAAAAATGAAGGAAAGAGGGAAGAAAATCGAAGAAGAAAAGAACGCATTATTGGATTGTTGAATCAATTGAGGGATAAAAGAAAGAAAAAAGAAAGAAAAGGATATTCATGGGTCAAGTATTTCCATTCATTATGCGACTCGTCATTCAGTTGTCTAAACCTGAAAATGAAAGAATTATATTAATATCTGTATGACAACACGATTTCACGCAAAAAAATAAAATAAAAAAATTCGTTGGACTTCCAAGAAGTCGTAATAAACGCTCCAGATGCTGAACCCCCGCACATTGCTTTTGTTTTCTTACGAGTTCCTACGAATTTTCCCGAGCGAGACCGTGTTGTGTGCGAAAACCGATGTGTAACCTGCAACAAAGTTAAATAGAACTTTTGCTTATAAACCTATAAATACAGTATAATGCGTATTATGTGTACACATATTCATATCATGTTAATTTTTCAAAGAAGAAATTCCAGATTCCATTTAACACAAAAAAATCCATAAAACTTAAAAAATATTCATCCGGAATCATAACATTAGACATTAAACATGGATAACGGACAGAAACATATGTAATTGTATTTTTTTAAATCACAGTTGCCTGAATGTAGAAAGGAAATTAAAAACTCTTTGGACTTCAGCATGGATTAAAGATCAGGAGTCAATCAGAAACGCTTTATTTTAAATAAGAACTCGTAAACACTCTGAGAAAAAAAGGTACTAAAGTGCACCACATTGTTTCACCTGGAGACTGTGGAAAGAGTGAACTTTAACAAACGAGCTGCACAACTGGACCGTGGCGAGGTTGTCGTTTTTAGGGACGAGACGCACTAAAGGTACTAACAGTGATGATGTTGGCACAAGTACAGGGCCAGGGAATGGTACCATGTAGTACCCTTTTCTCTAAGAGTGTAGCGTAGTGTAGCTACTTCATCTGTTTGGACAGCACAGTTAATGTTTGCAAATAAAAATAAAAATATTTGTTTTATAAAATTAAAACCAAAATAATACTCATACCACAAAATGAAAGGCTACGTAAAGGTATTGCAGAGTGATAAAAGCTCATCCAGTCCGTTTCCGCTGGTTTCTCTGAGCACCCAGGCCGCTCATGGTTCAGGTCTATGCGCGCGTTATGACGCGTTGTGATCAGTCGCTGTCTGATTTGTCGTTATTGGTGGAGGTGGTGGAGTGGTTGTACAGCCCCTGTGCCATCAGGTGTAGCGCCAGTGTGTTCTTGGCGCCCGTCGCCTTCTTGATTTTGGCCCTCTTGTTCTGGAACCAGATTTTGATCTGGGCCTCGTTGAGCTGCAGTTCGGTGGCCAAGCTCTGTCTCCTCTGCTCCGTCAGGTATCGGTTCGACTGGAACTCCGCCTTCAGCCGTTGCAGCTGTTCTGCCGTGAAGGCAGTGCGGGGTCGCTTATCCTCTCGAGTCACTGTCTTTTTCTTTGGTCTGCGCGATCGGGGCCCTGAATAAATACACACACACACAAACACACACACACACACACACACACACACACACACACACACACACACACACACACACACACACACACACAGAGAGAGAGAGAGAGAGAGAGAGAGAGAGAGAGAGAGATAGGTTTGCTGTGTGGCTTGTTCGCTACTGCTAACAACAACTACAACAACAACAACAACAACAATAATACATACAGTCACTTCTGTAATATTTAACACCAACGTTTATCACAACGTTCAGTAGTAGAAAGTTTTCTCTAGTGATTTCCTATATATAATTTTATACACAAAAGCACGCGCTCATGAAGAGCAGTTAGTGCGGTATAATGAGATATACTAAGAGGATTTTTATTGATAGCATGACTGGGAGAAGCAGATAATGATAATAACGCCAATTTTTTTACGCTGCCTTTCACTACAGGCATCCCTGGTTGATGTGCAAGCCCTAGACTACGCCTACTACAGCGCAGTGCACTATGGGATTTCAGCAGGTCCGCTCTGTTTTACATGATTAGGTAGGAAATGAAAAAGTTCCTGACTGCTGCACTGTGTGTGTGTGTGTGTGTGTGTGTGTGTGTGTGTGTGTGTGTGTGTGTGTGTGTGTGTGTGTGTGTGTGTGTGTGTGTGTTTCACACCCAGGAAGCCGATGAACTACACCAGCCCGCGCTCCTATAATAAACTTTCTGCAGGTTGGCATTGAAAATCTGATGTGCCTGCGCATTCTGTAGATTATAATCTTTTAAGTCTATAGCAGCACGCGCAGCACGACGACTTCCTCTCAGAAATTAAAAGCCAGAGATACTAAAATTCTGATTAAGTACAATATCTCAATGCATGGGCATTAGAGAACTACACTAGAAAAGACAAACAAGAGATAAGAATAAGAGAAAAAATACGGAATATGTTATTTATTTCGTATAAGAATATGTTTGAGCTCTAGCCTATATCATGTCTCCGAAAAAAGTATTATTATTATTATTATTATTATTATTATTATTATTATTATTATTATTATTATTGCTGTTGTTGTTGTTGTTGCGTAAATTATTATTATTATTATTATTATTATTATTATTATTATTATTATTATTATTATTATTATTATTATTATTACTCTCTGCACGTATAAGAACTTTAAAAACAACACCAACATCATGAGATATGGTAACAGTGGAGCGCCTGAAATTTAGAAGCAGAAACTTTTCGGCAGTATAACTCAAAGTTATTAGTGCAATTATAATAATAATATAGCTGTTTATTGTATTAAATATGCACCCACTGCATTTATAGCAATTTCCTGAATAAAAATTCAGAATCTTATAAAGAATTTTACTCTACTATTCTAACTACATCAAAGTGCGTTTTGTGAGTGTTTCCTTCTAGCATGGCTTTAAAGGCAGATAATAATAATAATAATAATAATTATAATAATAATAATAATAATAATAATAATAACAATAACAATGATAATAATTGTTATTATTATCATTGTTATTGTTATTATTATTATTATTATTATTATTATTATTATTATTATTATTACTATTCTTATTCTTGTCCTTCTTCTTCTTCTTCTTCTTCTTCTTCTTCTTATTATTATTATTATTATTATTATATTTTATATTTATTATATATGCATACTCTGTAACTTTAAACTTTCCGGACGACTTTTTTGGTCTTCAAAACTCCAGACAAAGCTTTTTTTCTCTCACACACACACATTTGCATACACATGTCCATATCTGAAAGGGTGTTGGAGTATTTTTTTGGAGGTTTGGGGTTGGGGTGGGGGGTGGTTGTATAGAGGGGGTGGGGTTAACTCGTCCCTTCCCCCCTCCCTCTCTTTCTCCGTTCCCTCCCTCCTCTGTTTCCATAGCAACTACATTTTTATAACCACTTCTTGCTGTTATTGCTGTTTATAAACTTTGCTGGAAGTGCTGCGCCTGCACGGCTGTACACGGAATAACTACTTCCGGTTTATTCCTGTTAGTCTGAAATCAGTGATGTGAGATTGGTTTCGGAATATTTCTCTTCCTGACTGAATTATGTCATTATTAGATATGCAACATCAAATCGTGCACTTTACAAACAGGTCACATGCCTATAAGGTAATAATTATATATGAGTTATTAATCGTATGTTAAAGATTGTTTTATGTGTTTATATCATATTATAGCTAGATTTCCCTCAACCTCCCTGCGTTTATGTATAATCTGATTTCTATCCTTTATAAATTGATCAAATCACTGTTTAGCTTTCAAGCTAACTAAAAAGACTAAAGACTAAAGCAACACATCCTCGATTTTGGCCATTACGACTTAAAATGTCTTGTGACTTGATTACGACATCATCTACACTCAAAAATGGACGTAATTATAATAACAATAATGTATACAGGGTTGTTTGTTGTTGTTTTTCCACTGAAACTTTTGCTTTGAAGCACAATTTAATTCTGTACAGGATGCCTATATGATGCTAAGAATATTTCTTACTGAAACAGTTGTATTCTTCATCGAATTTAATAATAATTTAGCACAAAATGTCTGAAGTCTTCGACTCCCTTCATCTCCATTGTCCAACAAAAATATGCTAATGAAATATTAACAAAGACCTCGACCGAACAAAGGCGCTAAACTTGGCTTGGTTTGCCAAAAACGAAAATAATATTTAAATTTTATTAAAGCTCAAGTTGTACTACATACGTTCATAGAAAATCTTCAGCCAAATCCATTCTTTAGCTACAACATGTATTAGCGCATCGCCGTCAAATACACACACTGCTGCATTTATAATAATAATAATAATAATAATAATAATAATAATAATAATAATAATAATACCAATAATATAAATAATAATAATAATAATAATAATAATAATAATAATAATAATAATAATAATAATAATAATAATAACATCGTCTTAAACGTGTTTTTTTTTGGTGGGGTATTTAAAGTAGCCAATCTATTCACAATCCTTAGTTACGTTTTTAAAATTGTAAATATACTTTTAATAGTATACTTGTAATCGTTTTAATATACAGGTTATTGGAAACAGGATTATTTAATGACATTTTTTCTTTTTTTATTCACTTTCAAAAAAGTAAACTCGTGCGGCATGGCTGCTAAAATGGCCTCACAAAGGTTTAGTAAATTTCCATCTAATTATATTGTTTCCATTTCCAGACTCGGGGCACACTTAATGCAAACAACTTAATTATTTTCATTTCTGTAAAGTATGCCACTATACATAGGGTCTGTTTACTGTAGATTACTTAGGAGTTAAAAAAGAAACCAAATTTGAGTAAATAATTAAATTCAGCTGCATAAAGATTTACATATCTGTGTGGACCACATTAAGATGGTTTGCAGTTGTGTTTTTTGGCTAAATTTGTTTAAACTTTTTATTCTTGTGATTTTAACAATTAAGAATCACGAAGCATATAAAAACTCAGACACGAACGAATCAAATGCAGGTGTAGAAACTGAATCTGAACTGCAGTTTGGGAAACGTTTTTTCCCCCATACACACATTATCATTTAAAAGTTCTTTCCAAACCTGTAAGTTGTTATTTTATATTCCAATAGTTATAGCTAAGGATGTTGTAAATAGAATTAGCATATTCCTATTTGTTCACATTGAGCTGTGTCTGTATGTAAATAACGGAAGTTTTTCACCGAATGTATCGAATATTTGTTGTTCGTGGTCTTATTTACATAAAAGAAACGCATGTAAAACACACATAAGAAGACAATCAAATCGTTTTGTTTTGTAGTTTATATTTTCATATAATTTAAAATTTGACATACGGATGCACTAACGCTTAATGTTTAGTTATTTATGGTTTAATGTAATATTTTGTTATTTAAGATAATTAATGTATTTAATTATTATTATGTATTTCATAATTTTTACTATTATGAGGGTTTTTTTTTGTATATTTCCAAAATGAACTCTGACCTGATGAGGGTCTGTCCGAGTATCTGGTGCAGTAAACCCAGGCTGGCCACAACATTGGCTTGTTATTAGGCGAGTTTGCGCATTGATCCTCGCCGCTTTCGGCCCCGGACTTCGAGCCGCTGACGGCGGGGATTGATGCTCCTTCACTCGACCCCGGTGATCCTGCTCGGTCTGTGCCGGTCTCCGCCTCTGAAGGACACCGGTTCTCTCTCCCGGACACGTTAATATCGCTGCGTTCGGTCGCGTTCACTGCGGCGGCGCTTTCTTTCCTACGTCCGAAGTCCGGGCGCAAAATGTTGTCAATGTAGAAGTTGGTGATCCGGTGCAGGTTTCCGGGAGGCTCGAGAAGTGGCAGGATGGCTCTGTTGGATTCGTCTCCTGCATCTCTGCTGCTCTGATCTTTCTCTTCCATCCTGAAACTCTCCTTAACCCCTTTCTCTCCCGCACGAAGGCGAGCGCTCCCGGCTTCCAGTTTTTTTTTTTTAGTTTTTATAAAATATGTTTTTCCTCTTTGAATTTAGATTCTCTTCAGTTTAAAATGTAATAAAACTGATCGACTGAAAATGAAAGTTGGAAAAAAAAATCTTTTCTGGATTTTAAATGCCACCTGAGCGCTTCTTATGCGCACAAAGCAAAAACATAATTATAGATGTTAATTCCACAACGAGCTCCACGAAGTAGTTACTAACAATATTGGAGGAATATTTTTAAGACAAAACGTACTATTAATAAGAATGATAATAATAGTATTACTAATAATAGTAATAATAATAGTAAGGCCGCTGTAGGAGTCGGTGCTGTAGTCGCGCCTCAGTGAGCAAATAACGGCTAAATAAAGAGCTGCCAACTGGCTCTCAAATACTTTCACTACGGATTTTTTTTGTTCTTATTTTTAATACGAGACTCCCGTGTGACGTCGCACTCCCGTATCCTAGACACGTGCCTCCTACCAATAAGGAGACGCCATTTGTATCACGTGAGCCGGAGACTCCGCTAAGTGACAGCATCTCAGCCTCGCCTAGTTTCCTTCATTTAAAGCTACAGGAACCCAAAGCAATGAATTAAATTAGCATATACTACAGGCTCGCGCTGCGTTCAGATCATTAGCACGAGACTTAAAATAAATAAATAGAGATTAGGTAAGATGATTCTCGCGCTCACTCATTATTCTCAATGTTTTTGCGTTATGTAACAGAATATAGCATTGGTCATGCATCATATAACTATATCATCATATATCGCAACATGTGCATATATCGGTGATAAGTCAAAGGTTAATTGACATATTTGTCATGTGTCGTAACATATTGACCATATGATGTATAGTTGGTATATAAATTAGGCCTAATATATGCTTAATCTAAATCAGTGATCAATTTTATATTTGGTGTTAGTATATTTGTCAAATATTCTAACATGACGTCATATTTTAATTTTAATATTTTGGTGATATAAAGCTTAATTTATTGTCCATATATCATTACATGTGACCCATATAACATACTGGTTATACAAAGGGAATTATAAAGCATTGGTCATATGCCATATTATTTACACCCTCTATGCTATACATAACATATGTTATACCTATTTGTTGAATAGATATAGAGTTTAATATGTGTCATTACACTTTACCATTTGGCTTTATACAGTTTTGGTCATACATCAAAAAGATTAATAATAAAATCTATTGGTTACGTATTTTTTACATATTGCTCTGTTTGTTTTGTGCTGTAAACATATTGGTCATATGGCATATAATGTAATGCCAGTATAACTTATTGGTCGTATATATGTCGACATGTTAGTCATATAGCGCATATATAAACATATTAACATATTGGTCATATATAACATATGTTTTAGCACATAAGAGATAAAATGCACTGGCATAAAATCATATATCCTATTACACACATACATATATACACATTGGACATATAGGTTATTGATATTGTAAGATATGAATAATGGTCATATCAGTCATAATTGGTGCATAACTTATTTTTAGCTAAAGATATTGACCACATTTCATTGCATGTGAGTAATATTAACAATTAATATTATTATATATAATATATTAACTGGTTATGTATAAAGCAATATAAAGTTTTTGTCATATGTAAATTTGATAATTTGTTATAATGCATGAACAAGAATTAAACAAGACCCTTATATGTGACAGTATAGTTTATGGGACATACATCATATTTATCTTATCACATATTGATCATACTAAAACATCATAAAGTCCTGGATACATGCCATAACACATTAATGGAAAAACTGCATTGTTTTATATGTTAAACAATGTTTAAATATTAGTCATATATCATAAAACACTTTAGTTATTTATGTAATTACTATTTGTTGGACAAATTTTGACCATATAACGTATTTGTTGTATGATGTATTGGACTATTGAACCTTGATCATGGATAGGTTAGTGCATTAGAGAAGTCTTTTTCATACAGTAAAACACATCAGTAATAAACTGTATTGGTGATATACGTTCTTAAACACTAACCATATAATATAGTGGTCATATACAGGTCATTATGCCATTAGTCAGGCTATAGAGGTTATTAAGGCTATTAAGACTATGTAGGCAATAGGGCGTTATTAGGTCCCACCATACTGATTATAAAATGCTTACTCACACTTAGTCCATATATTTTGGCTTTATAACTTATTAGCCATATGGCATAACATATTGAGCATTAACTCTATATAAATCAGTATATTAGCATATGGCATGACATGCGCCATATTAATAAAATGGTGAGTTTTCAATTCTTGCTCATGCGTCATAACACATTGGTCATATGACTTACTGGTAGAACTTAATATACTGTCACAGCACACAAGTAATATACCGCTCACTTACTGGCCCATGTATTTTTGCCATATAACATATTGGTAATATAATTACTAATGTCATATTGGCTCCTCATACCGTAGCATGTCATAGCCTGGTCATAATATGTTCATGTATTAGACTTATTTCACGTAAGGTTATAAACTCTCATCTTTAATGAATCGGAGTGACTTGTAAAATCTTATAAAGCTTAAGTTGATTATTTGTTATAAAATCCGTGTTGCTGTTTTATTTATTTCACTTCAGCAATTTTAAAAGGTATATGAAGAGCCGTCACACTCCAGCGCAAAGTAATGCGGACTGAGCGAGCGGCCTGAACGCTGCTGGTGGTGCTTTAAAAGAAACCAGTGATGCGCACCAACAGCAGTGAAATGAAACCCACGCGCACACACACACACACACACACACACACACACACACACACACACACACACACACACACACACACACACACACACACACACACACACACTCAAGCATGCATGAGAAGTATACAGCCTACAAAATGCACAAGCAGCAAAAAAATGCACAGTGCTGAATTAGCAGCAGCTTCACTGTTTTCTGGAACTTCCTCTTGTGTTCCACTCCTCTGTTTACGCGCCCTGTTTTTTGCGACCTGGGCATTTTTGGTAAAAAAAAAAAAAACAAACAAACAAAAAAAAAAACATTCTGATTCTGATAATCTGGATGAAAACTTCAACACAGCTGTTGTTCGTTCAACACTACAAGACTTAACACTTTAATTAGCTTGTATAGATAAGTGTCGTTAAGTCTAATGAGAAAGGACGCAGATTAGAATGATTCATTATTCAAATAAAATGCGTGAGCTAATCCCCGTATCCTCAGTCATTCATTAAAAATGCATCATGTAATAGGTAATACAGTGGTCATATATCATACACCATGCTTATATAGTGGTGATATATCATATACCATGCTTATATAACTATCAGGTTAAACAATTTCTCACTAACTTAATGAAGATTCATACTGTGTGCTGTGCCACAGAGATGTGTGTTAATGTTTCAATGCAGCTGACTGACACTGAAAAGCGATTGTGTGACCTTCAAGACGCTGGAGAAAGTGAGAGGAGGAAAATTAGGAACAGAAAAAACTGTTTAGAAATGATTTTTTGATCAATTTTCAGTCTACATATTTTAATGAAAATGGAGAAAACCTCTTAAACAGTCTTTGAGGAATAGCAGAACTTCCACAAAAACTTACACTTCTCACTTTTTTGTTTTATTAGTGTGACAAGGTTGGAAAATTGGAAAAGCCTAAAGGGTTATACCTCAAAAACAAACAAACATACAAACAAAAAAAACGCACCGAGAAAAAAAAATAGAAATATTTTGTTATATATTTTATATTTTATATAAATAAATGGCCAAAAGTTGTTAATCTTTGTAGATATTGTTTGTTGGAAATGATTCTAAAATCCAAAAAAGAAATAAAAAAGTAATTTTTTACATTAATTTAATTTCCGACAGAGGCACATACATTCTGAATGTTTTTCTGTATGTTCGGGTTTTTTTAGATAAAAAAAACTATATGTATCATATACAAACAAACAAATAAACAAACAAACAATAAAAACAAAAAAGCCCCAAATAAACCTGTAACTGATTGTAAAGAAAAAGTCCGTTTGTTAATCTTTAAAAACAATACATTATTATTATTATTATTATTATTATTATTATTATTATTATTATTATTATTATTATTATTATTATTGAATTAGAATGTTGATATTCTAAACCAATAATAAAACACGTTCCTGCGAGATGCACATTACTTATATGATAATCGTAAACTGGTTGCGTTCACATTGCTGAAAATCCTGATTATAATTGTAACTTAGCATGTAATCATATCATTCCCTATATTAAAGCAAGTGTCTGCTTACAAAAGGTTTTAATTTTCCTCATTAATTTTTCCCTCTCAGCCATAACACAGATTGTTTTAGAAACTTTAAACTCGGTCGCGGTAATTAGATCCACTCTCTTTAATCCGAGAGAAATTCTTTAGGATTAACACTTTACCACCTGCACCAAAATAACACACCATAATGCACACTATTATACACCAACACTCACTATAACACACCGTAAACAATGCATTACTGGTGCATTAACAATAATGAATACTAAAGTCAGTTTTTATATTTGCGGCATTTTAGTCTGATTTTTTTCTATCTTGTTGCTTTTTATGCCTTGATATAAGCCTCAAACAGCTCTGTAATCTCACATCAAGCTCAGTTTATTCTGTAAAAAAAATCTGAAAATGATTAAGTTTGAGTTTTATTTTCAAAAATATGGCCTGGAAAGAAAACGGACAGAAATTCACAAAGCCGAAGAAAAAAGCAATCTCAAATCTGCGTTTAAAGAAAGAAAAGAAAAGTGAAAGCCGGGTTTAATTTGTGTTTTCCTCTCTGAGTAAAGAAGGGATTTGAGCTCTTTTTTAGCAGATCACAGATCACAGAGCTCAGACTGCGACTCCATTCAGAGGCTCTCATATCGGGGTCACACCGCATCACCCCGACTTCCTGTTGGGCTTTAACACACACACACACACACACACACACACACACACACACACACACACACACACACACACACACACACACACACACACACACACACACACACACACACACACACACTTATTATTTATATAATAAATGATTGTATAAATATAATGAGGGATGGAGATATATACATACACATATATAACTCTGCCCCATCACAATCTTTTCTTTTCTGTTGTTTTCATGTGTTTTAAGAGACCCTAACCCAAACTATACGTGTTTTTTTCGGTTTTTAAGTGGACTGATTTAAGCAGAGCTCATGTGTGCTTTAATGAATAAACTCATAAAAGCTGCTCATGAATCATTAATTTGCAGAATTTTAATATATTTTTTTATTATAAAATAAGTTTAATAATAGACGTGCAAACTCAATTCCAGTCTGATCAACGGTAGGACAGGGTTTTACCAGATTTAAAAACAAAACAGAATCGCAGCCAGATGTTCTAGCTGCTGAGAAACAGAAGTGCGCGTGAAGACGCTGTTTTGTTATTTTCCCATCTGTATTTGTTAGGCAGTTTGGTGCTTTAATACCTTGTTGCTTTGCGTTAAGTAGGATTATGTGTGAAGTGTAATTGCGCTTGCAGGTTTGTATGAATTCGTACATAAATGACAAGTCAGGGAGTGGGGCGGGGCTAGCAATCTTAGCTTTACCTACGATCTCATATGTAGAAGTTACAATTCTCTCTCTCTCTCTCTCTCTCTCTCTCTCTCTCTCTCTCTCTCTCTCTCTCTATCTATCTATCTATCTATCTATCTATCTATCTATCTATCTATCTATCTATCTATCTATCTATCTATCTATCTATCTATCTATCTATCTATCTATCTATCTATCTATCTTTCTCTCCCTCTGTGTGTGTGTGTAGAATAGAATAGAATTTTCAGAACATTAGACATTTCTTGTGTTCTTTTCTTGCAGCTTTGCTTTGCATTTTAAAATTTTCTTTAATTTGTGTCAACAGCTTTTCACATGATTTATCTTTTCATTATCATTTATCTTTATCTTTTTAAGGTCATCTCCATTGCTGTCACTTGTGTTTTTACTTGTGTTTGTGCTTGACATAATCAGACATTGTTGTTGGCCCCGCCCTCTGAACGCAATTAGTTCCTGATCAGGTGCACAGGTCCATTTCCCTGTGTGTGTGTGTGTGTGTGTGTGTGTGTGTGTGTGTGTGTGTGTGTGTGTGTGTGTGTGTGTGTGTGTGTGTGTGTGTGCGTCTGTGTCTGTGTGTGCGTGCGTGCGCTGAAAAAGTTAGATATTTTGTGCAGGGGAAGGATTAAAAACAATTATACTCCTCCTATAATAATAATAATAATAATAATAATAATAATAATAATAATAACATTATTATTATTATTATTATTATTATTATTATTATTATTATTATTATTGTTATTATTATTATGTGTCTTACTTAACACGTATAAACAGCACGTTTAGCGAAGTTTATTTTTGTGACATAAAATCATTTGGTCAACGTTGTTTTAAAATTGCTTTAAAATACAGACATAAAAAAGTTTTTTCAAAAATATAAAAGACATAAAAAATGTTTTTAAGCACGCAGTATAATATCTGCAACAAAAATGTTTTGATTTTAAATTAATTGAAACTCGGATAAGGAGTTATGTGATACGAGTCACGAGTTCACTAAAGATAAAAATGACGATATAAAATGTAAGAATGTTGTAGATTATCGAACACATCGGTCGCTATTTTGAGCGCACGAGCCGAACTTTTATTTTAGCTTAAAAAGTTTCTGGTCAACGTACAGCTTTTTAATGTGTATTGTGTGTGTGTGTGTGTGTGTGTGTGTGTGTGTGTGTGTGTGTGTGTGTGTGTGTGTGTGTGTGTGTGTGTGTGGAGCATGGATGCATTAAAAAAGAGTGAAGGAAAGCAGGAATGAAAGCTTTTCTCCTTGTTGTTTAGGGAAAATTTTTGCTTTTGTGTGTCCGAGGTCAGGCATCAGCGCCTTACACACACACACACACACACACACACACACACACACACACACACACACACACACACACACACACACACACACACACACACACACAATACACATGGCAACGCTCTCTGATCACAGAAAATGGAAAATCCCGCTCCCTCCGTCAAAAGATTTTCTTCTCCTTTCTTTTCTTTTTTTCTTTAGCTCTTTAATCATTCAAGGTTAAAGTCAGAGAAAATGCTCACCAACATCCGGTTCACTAACTCACTGCTCAGGCTGCAGTGACTAATGATTTATTCACATTTTATATATGTATTAATTTATTCCTTTGACAATTGAAAAAGAAAAGAGAAAAACAGGTTTGTTCTTAGTTTATTTGATTATTTGTTTGTACACATATTTTTTATTTATTTATATTTTAACGAGTCCTTCCGGTTTGAGGGCGTTACTTGGTTTCTCAGTTGATGAAATCTATAATATATGCAGCATCATGGTTTTAGGAGGAAATATAGTGATCTTTTGTCTTATTATTTGCTATTTTCAATCATTCACTAGGGCAAAATTACATAAGAAATCACTTTCAAAATATATCTGGTTCTTTTTGCGAAATCCTATGAAATATAATATTTGTGTAATACCTTTTTAAAAAAATAAAAATAAAATTAAGGACTCAGGAGTCTTCATTCTTCATATGTTATATTTACACATTTAATGCGTTCTTTTGTTTGATTGTTATTCACAGAATTTGTTTCAAATTAATCTTTATTTTCTGATAATATATAAATAAATACATAAATAATTCCGTCTTTTTCAGTTGATTTATTATTATTGTTATTGTTTTTGTTATATTATTATTCATTTATTTATTTGTTTGTTTTTTTGTTTGTTTCTTTGTTTGACTATTTATATTTTGTTGTAGCACAAGGTCACCTCATAAGGTTGCCGTAATGTCAGAGAAACGGAAGTGAATGTTCCTGTCTAGAGGATGCGTGTGTGTGTGTGTGTGTGTGTGTGTGTGTGTGTGTGTGTGTGTGTGTGTGTGAGAGAGAGAGAGAGAGAGAGAGAGAGAGAGAGAGACAGACAGACAGACAGACAGACAGACAGACAGACAGACAGACAGACAGAGAGCCTGCATGACTTTGGCTTTAGTATCAGTCCGACATCTTTATTAATGCAGTGGAGATGAATATGGAGCAGAGGATTCATGGCGTAGCGGAAGTGGTGTGTCTCCTTTTTGTTCCGCGATAATGAGCAAGCCAGATGTTGGCATGTGAAAGAGGAATGTGTGTGTGTGTGTGTGTGTGTGTGTGTGTGTGTGTGTGTGTGTGTGTGTGTGTGTGTGTGTGTGTGTGTGTGTGTGTGTGTGTGTGTGTGTGTGTGTGTGTGTGTGTGTGTGTGTGTGTGTTTGTGTGTGTGTGTGTGTGTGTGTGTGAGAGAGAGAGAGAGAGAGAGAGAGAGAGAGAGAGAGAGAGAGAGAGAGAGAGAGAGAGAGAGAGAGGAAGAGAGCGAGGAGGAGGGACACCACACCACTTCACTCATGTCCTTCATGTACACCGTCAACACGTCAGGAACTTAAAAGCTCTACACTTCCACATCACACTTCATAAGTAAGTTTTTTTTAACAAAATATTTTCCTTTCTTTTCACACTATTCCTTTTTCCCTCTTTGCCCTTGCATCCTGTTCTTCTGAGATATCGACGTATTCGCTTGGCTGATTTGCCCTAACATGAAAGTTAAAAAGTTAAGTAAAAGGTAACACGATCTTTAACTTTATAGCTTTATCGTTTTTTAATTTATAGATTTCTATAACACTCCGCATTCATGTTGGTTGGTGATCTGTTTTAACACAAAAAAATAAAAATAAAATACACAATGCTTTAGCAACTGTGTTGTGTAAATTCACAAAAAGATAAAAATGTAAAGATAAAACAAATGTGTAAAGTCACTCTGTTAGGTACATGGCCTCGAGCATACCTGATGGCACATCTTTCTCTCTCTCTCTCTCTCTCTCTCTCTCTCTCTCTCTCTCTCTCTCTCTCTCTCTCTCTCTCTCACACACACACACACACACACACACACACACACACACACACACACACACACACACACACACACACACACACACACACACACACACACACACACACAAATGTGCGAGCTTTCCCAGAAGGTCTCTCTGTGGGTGTTTTACTTTGTCTAAAATACAGACATATATTGAAGGTTAGATGATTTTATTTGCTATGAGTTTGATCCACAAAGTTTCCATCCACCGCAAAGTAGCGAACAAAACACATAATAATAATGTTTTTAGTTCTTTCTCTTTAATTTATTTCAAATTGATCAGAGTTATAACAGCAATACAGTTTTTTCAACCGTTGTGTTCTGTTGGGCTGGACAAAAGAATATCACACGTTAATTATTGAAATGTACTTATTCATAAATGCATTTAAACAGATCTGTTAGAGTTAAAAGCTGTTCTGACACATACACTGAAACTTTAACTAATCAATTTAATTAAAAAAGCTCATTTAACAAAGCAAATTCGTTGCCTATAATTTTCCAAAATTATTTAAAAAATAAATACAAACTAAATGACGTGTTATTTTTCAATATAGGAAATAATCTTTCATGAGCAAAAAAACAAAAAACTATCTATCTTCTTATTGCTCATGCTGTTTTCGTACTTTTCAGAAGCATCTTTATTAACTTCTTAAACCTTAAGGAGTTTACTTTGCTTGTACATTTGCGCATGTACAGACAGGTATAGGAGTGAAAAGGTGTGCGCTTTTTTAATTGACTCTCATGCACTGACGTCACAGGCCAGGCACGCTTTAAGCACCAGACTTAAAATGCTGGAGAGAGAGAGAGAGAGAGAGAGAGAGAGAGAGAGAGAGAGAGAGAGAGAGAGAGAGAGAATCAACGTGCTGTGAGTGAGGTCATTTAATAAGCCCAGGCCAAGCATTTACACACACACCTTCCTTTGTTCAGCAGGATCAGTCTCTGTGTCTCAGCACACACCAGGTTTCAACTATTTTCTCCTCCTGCGCCGGAATTTTTTCATTTAAAGAGAGAGAGAGAAATTAATATAAATGTTGATGAGACTCACGGCTCAGGGCGGGTTAAGGTCAGGGTGAAGGGCGGGGCTCGCGCTCCTCTGGCCATCTCTGGGGAGTTTATTTCCGAAATTCCTACAAAACAAATTCTTAACAATTAAACTCTTGTCCAACCTGTAGTTTTATTCTATTCTGTTTATATATATATATATATATATATATATATATTTAAATTGTAAATAATCTCTCATGCAAATTTTTTTTGTTTTATTTTATTATAGTCAAATTTTCTGTGAGCTGCTCTGTTAAGAGAATTTCCCCACTGTGGGATCAATAAAGTTTTCTTATCTTATTTTATCTTATTTTTGCTTTATTTTCAATCAAGCCCACTGCCAAAACTGCAAGCTCACATTCTGCTTGTTTATTTTATTCATAATTTCTTTAGTTTTTTTTTTTAAATTGGATCATTTTCAGTCAACCTCACTGCCACAAATGCAAACTTGGATGTAACTTTAAATTGAATTGAATTTTAATCATTTAATGTTGAACTTAATTATTATTTAAGTGCCACATTTTCAAACTTTATTTTGTTGAATTTTATTTTATTAATTGACCCAGATGTCACAAGTGCACACCTGTGTATTAACTTTTATTATATTAAAATTTTATTGTAATGTTATCATGATGATGTAGAAGCTATAGAAGCTGTAAATGGTGATGATGTGTGTTTCTAAATTAAATGGAGTTATAGATTAAATCAGCTTTTGTTTTTTAAATCAATTTGATAATTAATATAATAACACTTCAATTTCTACAGCTTTGAATATGACTCTTTGTCCACACACACACACACACACACACACACACACACACACACACACACACACACACACACACACACACACACACACACACACACACAGAGAGAGAGAGAGAGAGAGAGAGAGAGAGAGAGAGAGAGAGAGAGAGAGAGAGAGAGAGAGAGAGAGAGAGAGAGAGAGAGAGAGCTCGTAAAGCTTTAATGTTTAAAGTGTGTCTTTGGTGTCACTTAAATCCGGATGCATTTAAATTGGATTTTAAAGCTGAGATTAAAATGAGTCATTAGCGCTCAGATGTAAAATAATCCAGCGTTCCACTTGGCTGATTTTCTTATTTCTTCACTGTGACAATATCATGCCATCTTTATGACCATGTGTGTGTTCAGAGGGAAAGTTTAAAAAGTCAGACAGGATTGTTTAACTTCTAATAAAACTTAAAATATTATTATTAAAAACATTATTTGCACAGTGTGAATATTTGCACTGGACAAACTGCAGTGACGGATTAGTGGGAAAAATAAATGTTATAATATCTCATGCACTCTCTAAAACAAGGGAAAGTACCTTTGCCTTGTTATTTGGGTGAAAACCTTTACTGCCCCTTTCACCTAAAACTGTGTACTGTATCTGCAGGGCCTTTAAATGCAATTTTAGAAACAGAGTGCAATCTGTCTTTCTGTGTAAAAGACACTCTGAAGCTACAGTGTGTATAGCTGCTCAAAGTGGAAATCACAAATCCACCATTATCGCACTTATTATAGTTATCATTGATCTTTTTTATTGTCAGGTTCCTGTTTGGTAGTCCTGTTTTACTTACATTTCACTTAAATACTCTGAAATACAACTACTCAGATACCCCAATACACACCCTGATACCCCAATACACACTGAAATACCTCAAAATACACCCAGATTCACCACAACACACATAAATACCCCAAAACACACCCAGATACCCCAATATGCACAGTGATACCCCAGTACACACTCGGATACTCAAAAACACAACCAGATACTCCAATACACACCCAGATACATCAGAACACCTCCAGATATCCCGATACACATGCAGATACCCCAACACACACCTAGATACCCAATACACACCCAGATAAACTGATATTCACAGATACCCCAGCATACACCCAAATACCCGAACACACACTCAGATACCCCAACACACATCCAGATACCCCAATACACACAGATACCCCCAAATACATGCATGCCCAAATACCCGAATGTTGACCCAGCAATATCCCAACACACTCACTTTGATACCTACCCAGAACCTGAAGAGTGTTTAAAAAGCTAATTAAAAAAATAACAGTAGAATATCAGTCAGTCTGCCTGTCTGTATGTCTGTCCTCCTCTAAAATGTGTATAAAATATGTGTGTGTGTGTGTGTGTGTGTGTGTGTGTGTGTGTGTGTGTGTGTGTGTGTGTGTGTGTGTGTGTGTGTGTGTGTTGCTGCATTAAACTAAAGGCTTTGGTATTTTTTGTTATAGCTCCATCTGTATTTGTGCTTTTTTCCAGATTAATATTATTATGCAGCACTTTAATATTATTAACCTTTCAATCTTTTACATCCAAGATTTTTCTCCATTTCACGTGATCATGTTTTTCGGCAAAAAATACTTGATTCATTGGCTATCTCACACTAAAAGGCACAAGTGTTTATTTCAGTGAGTTTCTTTTCACTTACTGATTCAGGAATGTTTAATTAAGTAAAATTGAAGGAATCCTGAATCAAATCCACTAGAGACGACACCAGTTCTATACTCAGAAGCAGTCCCAGGACCAGAAAAAAAAAGACGCTGCATCAGATATCGGGAAAAAAATATTTGGTACCAGATCATGTAACAATGGCAAAAAATTAAAAAATAATTTGGAAATAAATTTATTTTTGGAATTGAAATTTTTTTATATAAAGAGAGAAGAGAGATTTAGAGTGTAAGTGAATTTTGTATGAGGTTTAACTGTAAAAACAAACAAAACAAAAAAAAAACGTTACCGCTTAGTAATTTTGAAAGAAAACAATATTAGAAGATATTAATGGCTGGTTAATGGCTGAAACTGACACTGAGTATCAGAAGAGAAAGATGAAGTCACATTATGATAATTTTCCTGGATTCTACACACTAATCTATACATTTTAAGGCTTATTTGTCTGTCTGTCTGTCTGTTTGTCACAGAATCCTTAAAGGAAAATCAGAAATAGGTCCACACTTTGCAAAGAACCTTTAAAAAACCTTTTTCTTCAGAGTGTAGTTTGGATTGTGCTTTTAAAAGACACCCTCTACAGTTTCTAAGCATTTCAGGGTTAAATGTTATTAAAATGAAGCTAACATCACACCTGGTTTGTGTTAGAACCTCTGCAGAACGTCTCAGTTTGTCCTCCAGGCTGAACTCTCAGAGATTTGTCACTTATTTGAATGAAACAAGCCCCAGTTATATGGCATATCAGTTTTTTGTCAGTGATTTGAATGACACCGGTCTCGGTTATTCGGAGTAGCAGTCTCGTTAGGAGGCCTGTTTTGAATGACACAGGGAGCAGCCGGGAGTTCAGCAGTGCACGACGGAAAGAAATCCAGCCTTTTCTTCTCCTTGCTTACAGCTGTGAGAGTCGCTGAGGGGCCACGGTGAGACGGAGAGGCCTTGCGAGCCTCGGGCCTAACCCACTTCATAAAGGCTCAGCCGAGCTGAACGGCCCGCTTTCCACCGGCCGCTCTTGAGCACCGAGGCCCTTAAGCTCCTTAAGCAGCCTTTCAGACGGGGATTTAGGTAATGGCCCAAATGCAACCTGATACTTTACTCGCACAATAACAGAAATATAGGATTCACTTACATCATGCTGCTTGTTATGACCTGTATAATCCAGTGTCATTTATTCAGTGTGGCCATCAGCGTGTGGCATATAGACCTGTGATTTCTCTTAAGTAGCTTCAACGTATAACGTTAGATAAATCATAAACCTCACCATAAACGTCTTCTTTTCTACTTAAATCATAAAGGCTGTGTACAGCAGACTGAGATGTGAGATAAAAACCTTCGTTTGCACAAAAATTTATTAAAATACATCAGTAATCCTGCTCTTATCAAATCAAATCACGAGCTACCTGAATAGCACAATGTTCATTAATGTGTTTTAATTTCTACAGTCGGATTTCTCTCAATTTATGTTGCTTAAACACATTTTATCGATTGAGTTTTATTTATTTGTATAGGCCTTTTAACAATGGATATTGTTCCAAAGCAGCATCTTCATTGCATTATTTTGACATTATTTTGAATAAATTTGTTATATAATGTGTATAATGTGGATAGTCCTCTGATTTATAGTCTGATTTCTCACGGTGGGTTCATCTATCTATTATTCTAATAATTCATATATGAACATATTAGACTAAAATCCGACTGTAAACTGACTTCAAAAACTCAAATCTAATGATAATTTTATTAATACTTTTTATAACAGTGTTCTATGAGCAGATAGCTCTCTGGCTTCTGTAATTAGTTTAAATATTATTATGCACATTTACATAATGAGGTTCCTATTTGTATATTTGAATAGTTAAATAGTTAGGTTATGTTCATAAATTAAACCTGTACAGTACTTGGGGGTTTGAGTTTCAAGAACCCCTGGTGTATTTGATACATTTATGAGATAATCAGCTTGAACATTTAACCAGATTAAAGTCAATAAACATGTTTAAGATCACAAACAAGTTAAATATTCCTTTTTTTAATATCACATTTGCTTTTGTTGTGCTATGATTTATAATAATAAGAATAATTAGAATAATAAGAATGCGTGTGATATTATGTGTAATATAGGTTTTATATTTTATATTTATAGGTTAAAATTAAAGACAAACTGTGAAATATTTTGCCATTTTTAAAGCCCCACTATGATGATTTTTCCTCATCTTTAAATCTGAGAAATACAAATTTCTAAGAATTTGAAAATTTTCATCTACAGTGTCCACCAGTGTCCATGTCTGTGACCAAGTCACACTGTTAGTCTGAGCATTTTATATATAAAACTACATTTCTAAAACTAAGATCTGATCTCTCTCTCTCTCTCTCTCTCTCTCTCTCTCTCTCTCTCTCTCTCTCTCTCTCTCTCTCTCTCTCTCTCGATTTCTAAACACAGATTTACCAAATGACTTTGGTTTAAACCCTGTGGCTAATCGTCCTTGGCTTTTAATCTCTCTTTTATTTTTGATGAACTTCTCTTGATGATGTGAAGAAGTGTGTATTAAAAAGTGTGTGTGTGTGTGTGTGTGTGTTAAAACCTATCGCTAATCAAGTATTGAAGGTCTTAATATAACAACAAAGCTTTAATTTAAAGCATTAAAGCACCATTACAGATACTGTGTTTCTGAGATTTACTGAGATAATATAATACATCTAGTGCTAATGATAATATAAATGAAAAACTGTCACAGACCCCATGGTTCTGCTTCATGCTCATGTTTAGCCTTTCACTGCCTGTACAGCTGGGGTTTCCATCCACAACTTCTTTCAAGTATCTCACCCGATTTGTCCTTTACTTTTCACTAAAATTGTCTAACTATGTCACACCAAACTCTTAGACTTGTTCATGCTTTAAAATATCTTGGTACAAATGATGTCTTTCTGAGAGAAAGTGTTGTCAGTTCATGTGTCACTACTCTGTTCATGTTGAGTGGCTTTCCACATCCTGAAAGGTGAACAAATATAACAGGACGACTCGGTGTGTGTAAACGACTTCCATATAAGGAAATGATTAATGTTTTGTTTATTTTCTTTTCTTTAAATGGCGATCTTGCTCTGAAATTAAAGTGTTATATCTGTGTGTGTGTGTTTGCGCTGTCCCTCTGTCCCTCTTTTATGTAGGTTAACAGCACTAATACCTTCCTCACGGTCGTCTATCACTCCTCCACTTGTCACATTGAGAGTATGTTGTTCTCAGGAATGACTGGCCTAATTAAAAAAGTTGCCCCGTTTCTTTCTTTTTTTATCATAATAATCTCCTGATTAGGTCCCAACGTAAGCACTACTGTAAATCAACCCAAAGGCCATTTTTTCCCCGTTTTGTACGTTGGAGGACGTGCTGCTCCACCAGGTCACATTTTGGTTTTCAATTAACGTGCTTTTATTAAAGTATAATTGTCCTAATGATATGCTCTCCATTTCTATAGGGACTAAGCCTTTTAATTTAATTTTCCAAAAGCCGTTGATCTTAAAGGCCTTGTGGTACTGAGAAATGAATTTTACATTATTTTATTTCCTGAAGAGAAAAGAATAAAATAGTAAAAATTAGAAAGGCAGGTGTGTGACGTGTGATTCATGTGGGATTTTATTTGAGTTGGTGACCTGGAGGTGACGGGATTGTTGTTGTTGTTGTTGTTGTTGTGTTTAGGAATTATAAAGTATTTTACCCTCGGCATACATTATATCAGCCAAATGTTTTTATTTTCTATTATACCTCCTTAATTCACTCATTCTTTACGCACTCTGTAAACCACTTTGAAAACTTGAATCAATAAAATATCATTGCACATTTGTGGGTGTTCCTTTTTCCAGAAAGAACAGAATAATTATAACTATGTAAATAATAATTTATAAAAACAGGAAATAAAAAATTCATAATGCAGCAACACAAATGTTAGTGTAATGTAATAAATGGGTGGACTCATTATTCCATAAAAAATGCTGTAGTTTGTTCTGTAACTCTTTACAACATTGAGTAAAGAAATGTAATAAGGATGTTATTACATTATTAGCAGTTTATTACATTAGTGTGCCTATTAAGGATCATGTCTTTGCATTTTAAAATGGCTTCATAAACACACCCACTGGTCTGCAGATCACAGACCGACCCTCATCTGTTTCTCTGTACATTCTATCGTTCCTGTGTATTATTTAGAAATAATACACAGGAACGATTGAATATACAGAGAAACAGATGCTTTAGGATGCTTTTATTTTCCAAATTAAAGGTGCCATTTGTAATAAAGCTCTCTGCTAAGCTCTTGCATTGCAGGTCTTAGGAATACTTTAAAAATGACCAACTGCACCTTTAATATATTTTTAAAAGAGCAGTAAATTATTTCCAGATAATTTTTTTTATGTTTATGTCTCATTAACCTTGCTTCTCATCTATGTAAATGTTTAAAGTCATGCAGGATTTGTTCAATTTCATATCATGTGCAGTTTCCAATTCCTGGTTGTAGGACACAGTTGGACTGTCGAGACCTTTCTGGAAGTTCAGCGTCCCGCTGCTCTGTCTACATCTAAACAACAAAAGGTGGAAGAAGAGGGCCTCATCAACACCTCGAACGGCGCCATAATTAACCGACTCCTGAGGTGGATGATAACAGGCTCATGATCTCCGCAGGTAAGCCAGTGGAGCGACGCTATGCGCTCGGCTCTGCTTTCACGCTGCGTGTTATGAGCGCAGCTTCCTCTCAGGAGGCCATCTTGGCTCGGAAATTTGGCGCAACTCCCAGAAATCTCAGCGTGAAAGGTTAACCGTGGGGGTGTCTGAATCTGAAATTGAGCGCTACCCGCTGCAGAGTAATTCACAGATCACACCATTCTCCTTCTGTGTGTGTGTGAAAGTTTTCAGACACGGCTAGTTGGCTTTATAATCTAGTAACTTTGACCTTTAAACGACCAGTATCCTGCTATTTGTCTAAATTTACCTTGTTGACCGGGGAATTGATGCATGAACATTTGTTTTATCGCATGCTGGTAAGTCCAGGAAGTATAAAAATCACGTGAGGAGAACGCAGAGGAAAGCCAGCACTATGTAGTAATTACGACTCGTATTTGTCTATGAACAAGTTTTGGGGCGTATCAGTAGTGACGTGTCATGGCGGGTAAATTCAGCAGACGGTAAGATTTACGTGCTGAATTTTCTTGTCACTTGAGCACGCACCACGGTGTAATCACGACCACTGAACTTGTACACGCGAGCTTCTTTGATTCAGAAGCCACGCCCACTCGGTGTGTCACGGGATTGAATAATTGGACTGAATCCAACGTTTAAATCCCAAACAAAATTAATGAATCCTGTGCAAGAGACACTGAAAGAGAGAGGACTCGCGGGAGACGATTGTAGAGTTAATTACTTTACAATGATGGTGTTTTTGCTCTTAATGAAAAAGTTGTGCTGCAATCGGTGAGTTTATATATAAACACAGACGAAATTTATTAATGTTATTAATAGTTAACGTACCTAATAGTTGTCCTTAGGAAGTCAGCACTGACACTGGAGACTCCTTCTCCTAAATGTTAAAGTAAATCTTCTCACACACACAAAATCTTTACATCGAGTCTGTCCTGAGAACCTGTTAGAGATTAGAGTCCGGAACTCAGCAGCACTTTAATATACTTAACACAGTTAATGAAGGCTTTAAAATGCTTTGAAACCCACACTCTTATAATTACTTCAGAGACAGCTATGGCTTTTTTGGGAGGATGTGTGTGTGCTTTTATTTCTTTTTTCTCGCCTGCCTACCCAAATCATCACCATTTATATCTGTGTGCATCTTCATCCATGCAGATGGAAATCAGAGCAAGGCATAATTCTAATCCTCGTGCAGACATCAGTGATAACACTCTTACATCAGTGTAGCAGGTCACATTTTAGAGGATTTGTGATGAATTAATGTACAGCAGATCTGTAATGTGATGTGATACTCTGTCCTGAGTTTAGCCATGCTAAAACACATAGGGCAGAAGGTTGTGAGGTCAAACACCAGCAGTCTTAATAGATTCTTTAAGTATTTGTTGGATTATTAAGCTTGCAAACAAAGTCATATTCAAAGCCATTCAGATAGAAAACCACTCTGTTGTCCATTCTGTTAAGTCTTAAGTGTACCTTTAGAAACCAAAGCACCTTTAAGTGTTCTACGTTTCCTATGAGTGTACGAGAATTAAAAAACCAGCCCACATAAAGGGCTTGGTTTAAAAAGGAAGAAAATGAGGCACCCAGAGATGAAGTTATTAATAATGTAACCCAAAAAAGGCATTAAATAATAATATTCAATCCAGATTATGCATCTGAATTAAATGATTCACCATCGGTGCAAGTGAAAGACATCGATTTGTTCCCACAATATTTAATGTGTTAATGCAGAGACACTGTTTACGTGTGTTATTATTATTGTTCTACAAGGTGGTAATAATTACAGTGAGCTTTATTATATCTACTGAATGTGTCTTTCTCTCAGACAGCAGTGCTGAAGATGGACGAGGACAGAGGGACAGATTAGCTGAAGGTTACGGAGAGCGCAGAACAGCAGGATGGACACGCAGTGAGACAGCTGGACCCAGGCCAGCTGGTCTCTCTGTCTCTCTCTTTTTGTATCTGCTTGTCTCTCTCTCTCTGACCCTCTCTGTTTCTTTGTCTCATTCTGTGTGTCTTTCTCATGCTGGAATTGGCACTAATTTAGAGACAGACAGAGACAATCAGAGATCAGAACCAGAAAGAGGAGAGAGATAGAAAGAGATTGAGAGAGAGAGAGAGAGAGAGAGAGAGAGAGAGAGAGAGAGAGAGAGAGAGAAATCATTAAATCATTTGAATCATTAAAGGCTTTATGACTCTTTCGTAAAAAGGTTCAAGGTGGAACCCTTTATGACAGGATAGCAATTAGCAGGGTTCCACCAGATAAACAAAGAACCTTTAAGGGTTCTAAATAACGATGATAAATAGAGAAACTGTACATGGTGTACAATGTTAACAACACTCAGTGTCATGCATATGCTCTTGTTCCTGAAGGGTGCCAATTATTCTGCACTGTGCTTTTGATTATTGTAAATAAAAATCTGTTTCAGTTTGCTTTTATTAACTAATTTTAATTGTCCTATACAGACATAGAAGGGCACAATAATTTTAGTGCAGTGTTTGTACGTAATCTGCATTTGATGTATATGTCAAGTATATGTTATACGTCAACACGTGACTCTGTACTCCAGCAAAATGAGTTTAAAACCGAATCCATTTCCATTATTGTAATGACAAGTGCAATACATCCTGAAATTGAATGTGAAATCCCTGCAGAAGGAGAATTAGCATCTTGAGCAGGAGTGAAGGCTGAATGCAGGGAGATGGAGAAGAGTGCAGTCCTCTGGCCCTCGGCGGAAACGCGTTAATCACATCCTGCCCCGATCCTGATGGCACAATTCCTGCTGGACTTTCCCAACACTGTCTAATTGGATGCTAATTAATTCATCATGTGATAGCATTCTAATCTGCCTGTTACGGACTGATTCGATCTGTCCTTCATCACCTGCTGACCTTTCATCATCATCATCATCATCATCATCAGCTCACATTCACGCCGATCAAGGAGCCTTAATGTCTAAATCATATTTTTATCCAGAGGAGATTATTTTAGTTGAATATGATATCAAGTGAATATGACAGCACCTGAAGGACGGCCAACACGGCCAGAGATCATTGATTAGTGAATAATAAACTCCTTCATGGCGGATTTATGACACGGACAGAGAGAGTGTGTGTGTGTGTGAGAGAGAGAGAAAGAGAGAGAAAGAGAGAGAGTGTGTGTGTGAGAGAGAAAGCGAGAGAGAGAGAGAGTGTGTGTGTGTGTGTGTGTGTGTGTGTGAGAGAGAGAGAGAGAGAGAGAGAGCCAGGAGATGCACCTGAAAAAGCGCGCCGTGAACGTGAGTGCAGAGTGAAATGGGCAGTAATCGGACTGTCACGCCACGTCAGACTGTTAGAAAAACGGATGTCAGAGTCTAATTCCGCAGGGTCACGAGGTCACGTTCGAGCACTACAGCGAGCTGTCAATTAAATGATCCAATTAAGCTTACCATTGGATGCGTTTCAGAGTTTGTCAAGGTCTTTTAGCGGTGATGTTTCAGACTCTGCGTTTATTCAGGACCCAGCTGCTGTCCAGCATTCACACACACACACACACACACACACACACACACACACACACACACACACACACACACACACACACACACACACACACAATTTTAATTATTATATAGTAAACCACTTTGTCTTGTGATGATAGAAAATCACAATATGATAGAAAAACATTCAACTATGAATGACTGTTGCTCTGAAGAAGCTTTTCTTAAAGCTTTATGAGTGAGTGAGTGAGTGAGTGAGAGAGTGAGTTCCAGGTGTTTATCTTTTGTGACACAGGGGTGTCTTTGGGAAATTATCCGTATCCTATTATACATTTTACAAGAATTTTACAATACAATGATAAATAGTATCATTGTTTTTCATGATACAGTTTATCATAATTTTGTTCATAAAAAATGTTTTATACTAAAGTCTAAAAACTCTACAAAGATTGAACAATAAGACTTGGACAGCCAAGATCATAAATAAAATAAATAAATTTAAAAAATCCGGGTATAATTCCAGATTTATGTGATATAGTCCCAAGGTATTTTATATAAAGTTAAGGTTTGCAGGATTCCTGGGAAGTGTTAACGCCACATGTCCAGCAGAGGGCAGCGTCACTCTACAACTAAAATCACGCTGCGTCCAGCGGCTTCTGGGTCAAAGGTCAGCGCAAACCTGTGCCCACGTTAGCATTAGCATTATACTGCTTTAGTCACTGCATAAACATGTCAGTGTTTTATGGTGTAGTTAAGAACTCAATAAAAAAAAAGAAAAGAAAAATGAACGTTGAATCACAAGTCGATCAAATCAATTAAAGTGTTTTAGTTGAAAATGTAAAAGGCAGAAAATTGTTAATCAAGCTGTGTGTTAATATGTGACTTATTGCTGAGATGTTTAAGAGGTGTAATTGAAAAATTAATAGGCTGATTTCTGTGGGGAAATAAACGCCTGATAAAAAGCGTTAATGACATTACAATTAGCAGGAGGACGAGGCTTTCTTCTTTGTGTTGATTCTTATCACTAGGACAAAAAAGAGACCTTTAAATATCCAGATGACATGTAAATGCCATTTTTACTATTTTACTGCATTTTGAAAATACTTTGGATTGTTGGAACTTTCTGCTCAATCTGAACTTTAACAGATTAAATATAGATAATAAAGATAATAATAAAAACATTGTCTTTCTAAAGTCTTTCAAAAGTGATCTAAAATGTCTTAATACAGGCAGGTCTCAATTTTTCACACAACCCGAAAAAAAAGGGTTTGTTAAATGTATTTACATTTTACAAGATTAAACAAAATGGTACAAGATTAGAGACCAGATCCTACTCCTACAGCTCAGACAGAGACACATCTGATCTTTACTGTAGGAACTGGTCAGATATGAGATAGAGAAGTGGTCAGATATGAGACAAAGAAATGGTCAGCTATGAGACAGAGAACTGGTCAGCAATGAGACAGAGAACTGATCAGATACATGACAGAGAACTGGTCAGATATGAGACAGAGAACTGGTCAGATATGAGACAGAGAACTGGTCAGATATGAGAGAGAGAACTGGTCAGACAGAGAACTGGTCAGATACATGACAAAAAACTGGTCAGATAAGAGACAGAGGTCTGGTCAGCTATGAGACACAGAACTGGTCAGCTATGCAGAAAACGCTGCTAACAAATATAGAATTTACTGTAATAGTTTACATGATAAGTAAATATGTGTAAGTCATCTTATAGTGATGTATACATTAAGACACACTAAGATACTAAAGACTTTGATTATTTTCCTTTATCAGCACTTCCTTTGCTTTAGGGTTTTAAGCCTCATAAAAACCACAATGATTTGTGAATGATTTCAAATTTTACTTATTAAGAAATGACATGTATTTTCTATCCATTTCTAGTTGACTAGTTAGTTCCTCTTGTCGATTCTGTTCTAGCAGCTATAAACATAGCAGCTTGTCTCCTCAGTTTGTCTCTCTTTATTCTCAAAATAACACACAGCTGGGATATGGCAAAGGTGTGTAAACTTTTCTGTCCTTAAGATGTGGGAAAACTTCAAGTTCCAGCTTTTTCCTCTGACTGCTACACGGCGCTGACACTGGAGTCTCCTTCCAGACGTCAAACATAAACATCTCCTTACATCGTTTTAATATATAATCTGGTCTGAATCATTTACTATAGAAACAATAACGTCAGAGTGAGTGCATTAATATAAACCTGCGCTACATTCAGAGCTGCTGTTCTAGACAATAATCAGAGACCAGAACTCAGCAGCTGTTATTTTGTCACCCTAATGTTGTAAAGTCCTGTATAACATGCAAAACTGAATTGTATAAGTATTTTTAGTATTATGTGAGTTTAAGATGTTTTTATAAGAAGGTGTTATCCATCTGTTTCTCAGAACAATAAAAAGCAGAGAAAAAAGTCTGACCTTTTTTTTATCATTTAATAAAACCCAGTGCACAAATGAAACCTTTCAGATTGACAAACAGAATAATGTGTCCGTGGTTACAGATAAGATGGTGCCTTTTCCCTCTTTTCATTATATAGAAAACACAATACTTTTGGGACTTGATGGACACACAGTTCTGAGGTAATATTTAAAAGATCAAATCAGAACCATATTAAAGTTCTGAATAAAATCAAAAAGAGAATATGGCTGTGTGTAAGACTGAATGTAAAGTAAACACACACACACACACACACACACACACACACACACACACACACACACACACACACACACACACACACACACACACACACACACACACACACACAAATACATTAATCTTTTAAAACAAAATTTTGAAAAATTTTTTTAAGTATATTTATCCAGAGCAGGGTGTTCTTACTGGCTCACTGTGTGTGTATTGCTTAAGAAGCTATTTCATGCATTATTCATGTCTGCCTCCCACCGGCGCATTTCTTACCTGACACTTCATGATCCAATTAGTCTTGAAAATGACTCTGTTTGTACAGGGTGTGTGTGTGTGTGTGTGTGTGTGTGTGTGTGTGTGTGTGTGTGTGTGTGTGTGTGGTTTTGAAGATAACGCTCATGTAATGGCAGAGCTTCACATCTTTAAAGCATTGAATGTTCGATGTTTGGATGCATGATGAGATGAATGGATGTGGATACGGAAAATAAGCTTCTGTGATCGGTACACACATACACACACACACACACCCTCACACTACACGGCACAATCTAAATATGTCTGTGTGTGAGAGATGTACAGACATTTCTTTTGGTGCTTCAGTGATTTTCAAGCTTATACAGACATAATGCTACACCTCCTTCACTGTAATTGGCACATAACCACACCTTATTAACTGTATGTGACTATGCTTCTTCCACTGTAACTTATTATATAAGCCACACCCCCTTCGGCAGGACTGACATGAACAGAGGTAACACCTTCTTTACGGAGACTGGCACATAGGCCACACCACCTTTAGCAGGACTGACATAAACAGTGGCCACACCTTTTTCAATGAGGCTGGCACATAGGCCACACCCCCTTTAGCAGGACTGACATGAACAGAAGCCACATCTTTTTCACTGATACTGGCACATAGGCCACACCCCCTTTAGCAGGACTGACATGAACAGAGACCACACCTTCACTGAGACTGGCACATAGGCCACACCCCCTTTAGCAGGACTGACATGAACAGAGGCCACACCTTCACTGAGACTGGCACATAGGCCACACCCCTGTCAGCAGGACTGACATCAATAGAAGCCACACCTTCTTCACTGATTCTGGCACACAGGCCACTCCTCTATTGTGACAAGCATAAAGGCCACACCTCCTTCCCCTTAACTGAAAGTCCACACTTCAGCTCAGCAGTCTGTTTGGCTGTAAGATGTATGATGCTCAAGGTCCACGCTATTGTCTGTTAGATAACACAATTCAAACACAATGAGAAAAGCTCTGAGTGAGAAATGAAGAAAACTGAAAAGCTTTTTCCCTGCTAGTACAGTGTCTCACTATCCTGTACTGTATGCATCTCTGATCCTGCTCTTAATACATCTGAAGTACAACTTTGATCAAAATATTTCCACCTACATAATCACCCAATTTCTCTGTGCATTTGTTTGATAAAATCTGGTTTGTACAAAGACGTCAACAGTCTCGGTTTTAGTGTTAGAGCAGAAACCAAAATACCATAACACTATTTATATCACAACGTTGATTCTTTTTTTATATCAGCAGCTCTGACAGTACTGCAGCTTCAAAATTAAACTATTATTATAATAATATGAATGCACTGGTTCTAATATGTTATCATTTCTATAGCAACAGCTCAGTCACAGGGATCTGTACTGCAGAAAATCCACTGATAATAAAAAAGATTTAAAAAAAAATTGCTGTAACAGGAGTTTTCTGTAAATAGATGTTTATTTAACATTTTATGTTAGGAGTCTCCAGCATCAGTGCTATATAACAGTCAGAGGTAAAGCAGGAAAGAGTAATAGTTCACTAGAGGGCATGCTGCTATAGAAAAATAATCAACTTCAGGATGGTAAAGGTAACTCCACTTCACTGTTACGAATTTAGCAAGCTATGACATAAAACCATTCCTGCTTACAGTATATACAGCATGAACATTGTACCAACATCTGCACACAAATCTCGATGAATGTTGTTAAAATCCGAACTTCATGCTGTTTTTAAGAACATAGAATAAAAAAATAACTCTGTTCTGTTTGTCCTTCATGCTTGGTGATTTTCAGCTTGTCAGATTAATATCTGCCTTTTCAACAGCATAATATAACTGTGTGAAAAATAACTATTCACAGCGAAGGCCATAAAGATCATTCAGAAGCCTGAGGAAAAAGAACTCAAATTCCTGCTTCAGTGTTATATTTTCAGCTCTAAATATTCACATTTCATTTATTACTTCATTACTTGCAAACTTTGTTTGCTTAATGGATTATTCGTAAGATGAAGCAGAAGTCATCATATCAACATTTAAAAAGCTTAGCTAGAAATTCATACAAAGCATGAAACAATTCCAAAAAGCCTCCTGTTTTTATACCGTTGCATTGTGGGAAGTCTCTAGAAAGGATCATATTTTCAAAGGAATTCACCAGAAATTATAAGTTGTCTAAGAATTCCGTGATCCAAGATGGCTTTAGGCTGCCTTCGCAATTAAAAATAAAAATGCAGCTCACCACAGGAAGTGCACATTGTAACCATAGCAACACCCACACCAGTCTAGCTAATACAGACTAATTAACTAGCCTAGTGTTAACTAGATTAGATTTATCATCAGTAATAAAGATGACAAAGATTTCTCAGCAAGTGCTGGATTAAGAATTGGGAGAGTAATAAATATAGGATTGTTAGCCGTGATAGAGTGTTAGCATGGACATGCTAGCTGAATGCTGAATTCATCATACATGAGGCTCACACTGTAATCTGCCTGTGTAATTCTTACATATAAAATAGGAAAGTAATTAAGTTGTTCATCTATCTTAGGTTTTACTTAGAAAAAATGCTTATGATAATTTATCATGTAGTCCTGTAAACAGATCGTCTTCATGCTAATTCTTTTTTCTTGACTGCTGGTTTCCATCACTAATTAGCAGTAGTTGCTGGAGAGGTTCCTCAACTTGAGACTGAGGTTCTGCTTTGTGTAACTGAGCTAGTAACCCTTTATGTACACATGATAAGTTTGTAATCATTCATTAGCGCTGCTTGTTGAAGAGGTTCCTGAAGGCGCTGTTGTAGTTCTTGTTAAAGGCTGTGTAGATGAGCGGGTTAAAGAACGAGTTGGAGTAGCCGAGCCAGAGGAAGACGCTCTTCCAGGTGGGTGGTATGTGCCATGAGAAGAGTGGCGTGATCAGCTCAGTCAGGAAAAATGGGATCCAGCAGAGGACGAAAACTCCAATCAGGATTCCGACCATCAGTGCAGCACGACGTTCCTTCTGCTCCCGCCATGTCTCGCTGTCTGTCTGGAACGTTACAGTGGCATGACGGACTGTAAACGCCGTCTGAGGATGCTGCCGAGTTGCCTCTTTTGACTATAGTACAAATTGTGAAAAATAAAAATAAAAAACCTCAGTGATGCAGAGAAGATCTGTTTCAACACTTCCTACTTTGATCCCAAGGCTCCATGCTAGCTACTTCTATATGAAATTAACATTTACTGTAGTTAGTGGGAAATTAGTTACCATTGTCTAATTAATCTTAGCATATGTCTAATTAATTATTCTGATTTTATGGTTTAAATTCATAAAAAAGATGACCACAGTATCATTGATATTTTTTTTATATTTTAAATTAGAATTTGTTTCATGATTTAGGGTATGGTGATAATATCTCCTCTGGATAGTTCTAATAATAAAAAAAAAGACCAAAACTGAGAACTGTCTGTATGTTGCTGGTTTCCTGATTTCATTAATGTTTTCTAAGCACCACACATATGACCCTGTGATATGTTTTAAGCCTTTGCAGTAACAGTAATAATGTGTTCATATATAATACTGTGATATATAATATTGTGATTGAAAATATTGTAAACTAAGTATTGACATGTTTGTACTCTGTATGTAAAAGAAACCCAGTGGACTTGTGACATGACAGAGAACCAGGAGCTCCTCAGAGAAAACAAAAGAATCCTTTTAGCCTCTACAGCCTTTCATTTCTCTTGAGGGCCGCGGACATGTCACTCGTTAAAGAACGAACAGACCTGATGCTGTTTGACTTAACGGAGTCCTTAGAGATGTCATGGCCTATTAACAGCCTGCAATAAGCCACTGAAGCAATTACTAATGAGGTCGCAATACCAGGAATGTTAACTGAAATAAAAACCTATTTGCATCATATAACACCAGCTAAGTGAGACTATTCTAATGAAGGGTTTACATCATTCTTCCAGGAGTCGTAAGCCTAGTGGTTGCAATTTATATTCCAGGAAGTGCAACTGTGGAAGATCCTCAGAGAAGTTCAGAAACGTCTACACCAAAACTCCAGTATTTTTCCAATTCATAAGGGGGTTAGTGACATTAAACTGACCTGTACTGTACATGATTGTGTGAAGGTGTGTTTAAAGTGCCATGTGATGTCCCACCAGAGTTATATTCCCGCCTCTCACCCGGTGTTCCGGGTCTTAACCTCTGGATCCACCACCACTCTGACCAGGATAATGTGCCAGTGAAGATGATGAATGACTGAATGAATGAACCTTGAGAATAATTGTGGACAGACTTCATGTTTTTGCTTGCAATTATTTCAATTAAACAGAAAGTAACACAAACCTCTACAGCCTCTGGAGCTGGAGTAATGGTGTTGTTCTTCTTGGATCCGATGCGAAATTTGGCCGCTTTGTAGATCTTCCAGTAGACGAACAGCACAACACAGAGCGGCAAATAGAAAGCGCCAAAGGTGGAGAAGATGGTGTAGGATGGCTCCTGGCTCACCTGGCATTCCATAGCTTCTTCCGAGTATGTCTCTCCCCATCCGAACTGCGGTGAGAAGGAAATGATAGAGGAGAGCATCCATGTTAATCCGATCATCACGTTGGAGATCCTCTTGCGTCTCTTCAGAGTGTACTCAAGGTGACGTGTGATGGACCAGTAGCGATCAAGCGCAATGGCAGTAACATTCCAGATACTGGCCGTGCAGCAGAGAACGTCAAAGGAGATCCACATTTGACACAGAGCTCGCCCAAGTATCCACCGTCGGCCATACAACTCCCGGACGAGGCTCAGGGGCATCACCAGTCCAGCAACCATGACATCTGAGATGGCCATGGAGGCCACCAGGTTGTGAGGAACACGATGGAAAGTGCGGACCCTTAAGATGGTCACGAGGACCAGCATGTTCCACATGAATGTTGCCAAAACCAGCATGGCCAGCAGGGTAAAGATCAGGACGCTGAACACTGTCACAGGTCTGTGCAGGTTTCCATAAAGTGAGCTGTGATTGGATGATATGGAGAGGCTGGAATTGGACATCCTCAGGATGTGTTTATGAATCTTATTTAAGACAGAATTCCTCAGAACTGCAACAGGCAAAACAAAGAAATGTTAGCTCAGGAAAAAAGTTACAGGCAGGGGGTTACATTTAGAGGTGAAGGATCTAGAAATGAAAATATTGGCAGAGTAATTTAGTGTGTCGAATAACAGCAAGAAGCCTCATCTCTCGAGGTTACAGATATCAGGATCCTTGCTGAGATTTTGTGAGTGTAAGTCTTTCCTAAGCTTTCGTCTCATCTCAATCCACATTTGCATTTTGATGCACAACCTGCTGTGGGAGAAAGTGAGCTTTTGATGATTTATTCATGATTAAAAAGGCTTAAATTTTTTTTTAAGCTCAGGTCTTTCAAAATGACTCATGAACAACCTAAAAAATGTCTCCTTACTGTAATGGCTACTAATGGTACGCAGTGGAAACCCAACATTTGAGGTCCTTTGCTCCTGTGCACTGGTGTCAATGTATGCGGTTCAAGTGGGTTCTCGGGTTTCCTCCCACCTCATAAAAACATGCCGATATGTGGACTGATGATGCTACATCACACGCTAGGTGTAAACTTAATTCCTAGAGATAGTTGTGGATCATGAAAAATTATTTTTATATATTTCACACTGTATTCACTGATGCTCCTGGACTGGATTATGCCTGGTGTGTTTGGATCATATTTGGATAAATGGCACTTTTAAGAAGCCAATCCAAATGCAGCTAAGTAGTTAAGGAAGTAATTAAACTGTAGACGCCGTATTTGACATTAATGATATGAGACTGATACGTGTTTCACTCGATATTCAGATGATAAAATCAGCAGCTGATCGCTTTCCTATAATGAAAAGTGTTTTTTTTAACTCAGATGCAAAGGTGGAAAGATAAATCAAGTCAGTACAAAAAATGTAAGAAACTCTACTGTATCCGCAGACTGGTTTTCATTTGCTACAAAATACAGGATTTAATTAATAAATATTGTGTTCAGTACACCACAGGTGACTGACTGCAGGAGTGACTTCCTGTTACACTCCTAATGAAGCTCTGGGCTTGATTTTCTTTTAAAGACTTTGCAGACTACAACAAAAAGCTTAATCAAAGAGTGATTAAACCTCATTAAGATTGGAATAATCACTTTAAGTCCATGACCATAAAGTTCAAACATTACTACACAAGGAACTTAGAAATGCTCAAGGTTGCTTAGTTACTTAAACCCCAGGAGAAATTTCTGATGCCGTGCCAACCGGCAGCAACAACATCAGCACTGGCTCTGAATAACTGAACGCCGAGCACTTATGTATCAGACAAACTATATATGCATATATGGGTGTATATATATATCCTTTTATTAAACAGGTATATTGACATATCAGATAAAACTCAAACATATCTTATGTCTCTTATAATTGTTACAGATTTCATTGATAAATAAACTGTCATCCAGAGGAACCTTTATGTTATGTACTATTAGCTGTGTGTTAGAAAGAATTCTATAATATATACTACAACAAAAGTCCATTCATTTATATACTGAGTGTAAATTACGCCTCTTTCTTTAGATATCCCTAAAGCACCGTGGCCTTCAACTCCTCCATGTGTGAAGAAAATGCTCCATGCTCTGAGTGCAGACTTTGGAAAATCATCTTTGTATTCGTGTGTAGGAGGCTTCAACCCACACTGATGCCACCTTCAACCCTTCATCAGTATCAAATGGCTGAAGTCTCATCAAATCATTTCTTTAATGACCAGATTGGAGATAGATCTGAAACTGCTTAGATCTGTTAATCATACAGTGACCAGGGAAACAGCTCAGAAGCTTTAGTAGTTAACAAAATATTAATCACAGCATTATTACAGTGCATGTTATCAATGATACAGCAAACAAACTGAGTAAGATCTGTTATTTTCACCTGCCAAGTATCAACCGTAGAAATTTTTAGCTATCAATACAAACATATGTTAATGTACCAATGTAAAAATAAACAAATAAATGCAATCTGTAATTGCTGGGAAAAGTTACATGTACAAGTAAGTATGTTTCTCCTAATAGTGATATTTTTTTTTCCATAACTATACTTTTCTCAAAGTAACAAAATAATCTTTTTGAAACAACAATATGGGTTTCTTGTAATAATGATATGCTTTATCTGTAATAACAATATGCTATTCTCATAATAGCTCCATGGTTTTCTTGTAATGAACCCTTCAAATAAAATACACTTTATGATTTAGTAACAGCAATGTGTTCGTTTGTAAAAACAAGACGTGATAATGAGTTGCTTTTCTTATAACAAGCTGTCTCATAATAATATGCCCAGATGTTTATGTGCTTTTCTCGCAAGAACATAATGTTTTCTCATAATAACGAGATGTTTCTTAATAGTAACGACCTGATTTTTCATGCTGATGAGACATAATGCAGAATGAAATCTCAGCTCATAGTAAATGAATGTGATTTATGGTGTCTTATGTGATAACGGTTTGGTATTTAATGACATTTCATGCATTATCAAAACTTCTACAGAACAATCAGGACTCAGGAGAAAATCCAGTACGCACCTCAGAGAGACTCGCTTCATTTCCTAATTAAAGACGCACGCGCGCTCATGTATCACAGCGAACAGGATTACAGAATCTCAGCAAACTGGGAGAAACCGGGAGACGGAGGAAGAAGCGCGCGCCACCGACACTCACGCGCGCGCTCACTCACTCACTCACTCACTGATTCAAAGGCACGCGCGCTGCAGCCGGTTTGCAGTTATTACCGTGCAGCTTCAACCTACATCCTGAAACAGGTAAGGGTTTATTAGCACACGCTTTTTGTCCTGAAGAAACAACATGCAAAGTGTTGAAGTATCAACACTGATAAATAGCTACATTATAGCCTAGAGTGTTAGATAAACACGTGCACGAGTGTTTATCACGTGTTTATCACCTTAGGACAATTAACTCTATCCTAACACACGGTATTCAGTGACACCTTATTCTAATGAATTAACACCTTTTTTAACCTTATAAAGTATTCAGTTAACTCAGTGTTGATAAACACCTACAGTATTTTATTAGCATTTAGGGGTTCTGACTACTCCTAGTGATGAATTGCATTGAATTGAATTGCTGGTGTTCAATGACTTATCAGTGTTTGGCTGACAACTTCAGTAATAAATGAACACTTCAGATGAATGGAGACTGAATGGAGTCAAATCAAATTATATTGTGCTATTTATCAGTAGTGCTTGATTGATTCATATTTAATTAACACTATACAACCTTGAGGAAACTGAGTGCTGAAATAAGGCCTACAATGTTTAATGGTTATTTAAGAGCTTAGTTGTTAGTATTGTGGTTACTCAGTGTGTTAAATGAATACAAAGTAGAACTGAATTAACACTCTGGTAAATTATTCATATGGTGACCATCTTACAATGTTTAACATATATCGGAATAAAGGATTAATTAACACCTTTGTGTTAAGAGGCAAGGTGTTTAATTAAACCAGGGTTTACATCCACATTATTTAGTGTTGCATAAACATCAACCTAATTAAAGCAACATTACATTATGGCCATCAGTGTTTACTTAATATTGCTCTGAGATACACCTTATAAAATGTTAAATGAAATCAGTGTTAAATACACACCTATGCATTTAATTAACACTTTACATTCCTGAATCGATTCACGGTGTTGAAACGAATCAGTGTTCAGTGGTGTTGTATGAATACTTTTTGAAACCCTTAATTATACACTGTTTGCACCTACATTGTATAATTAACATTTAAGATCACAAAAGAGTCACAACGTTGAATTTAACTCAGTGTTCATAGTAACGTTTATTTATTTGTATAGCTTATTGTCATAAACCAAACCTGCTGTAAAAAATGTCAATATCAGTCCTATTTTGCAATAAATAATTTTATTTTCACGTAAGCAGCATGTTAATTGTTGAGTTGATTTCGCTCATTCACATGGATTCTCATTCTGCTATTAATCAGCAAATTGTTACTTACAAGTCCCATGGCTCATACCCAAGGCATTACTGCTACTTATTAGGCTGGAGCATTTTCCTTTTCTCTCCACTGTTCCTCACTTTCCCCATTTTAAAAATAACATCTTAATTGCTTATTAGAACAAACCCTTGTAAGAACTGTTGTATAAACTTGCAGGACATTTTGTAGCATTTGTGTGGGCTACAAGTGGACTGAGTTCTGAGTCAGCAGGACACCCTGGTGAACTAGGATAATTGCTGACTGAAGGACATGTCCTCCTTTCTCAGTCAACGTTTCAAGATCTCATAAGCACTTTATACCAGAGAAAAACAAGGCGATCACTCATTGTTGATTAGGACAACTGATGACGCCGTGGTGATGCCACACTTAGCAACACGAGAATGATTCATCTTTCACAATTATTAGAGGTTGAGTTATTGGCAGAATGTTTAAAAAGAATGAAATCTTAAGCTAGGCTTAAGTGTGAATGTATTATGACTAATGCTGGTGTCAGGAAAGGGGTTAAAGTGTTGGACTATTGATCAGAAGGTCATGAGTTCAAATCCCAGATTAGGGTAAAGAACAGCCTTAGCCTTCTGCTAAATTGTACATTTTCAACTGCTTGAGAACTTAACTGTAATTTTCATTCATGAGCTCAGAGATACTAATACATTTTAATTTTCGATTTCTTTCTTTCAGCTTTCAAATTTTTACATAATATTTAATTATTTTCTATACCCCAAAAAAGCCATATGTACTTCCTCGTCTTTTCTAGTGTTTACAGCAATTCACGCCTTCATATTTGGCGCCTTAACTAGTCATTGCGCTCGCGAATAAGAGTTTTCTCCGCCCACAAATGCACCATGGTCCATTTTTTGAGGGGTGCTTGAAATTTACATAATCATTTTCTCTCTAAAAAACACAGGTTTTTGTTCTAATAAATACGCATGACAACACTTTTTTTGTACATTGAAAAGCTATATATGAATGACATTAACGTAATTTGAGGTTAATGTAATACAAGCAGAAAACTCTTTTCTTTCCCCCTACTATCGTGCATGTATATCTTCCTACCGCCGAATCCTCTTTGGCGCTTTAGATAAGTTTTTCACCCACCCGTATTCCGACAGACCCCACCTTCTGTAATCGGATTGGCTAATACATAATAAAACGACGAACGTACAGCTGTATTACCCAATCATTGTACATGTTTTTGTAGCCAGCAACCCAATACTATCAAAGACCTCTGAATACGGGTAGGAAAACAAACGATGCGTCCAGTCACCTCTCTTCAGTCGCGAAGCTGTTCAGGAGACTCAATAATGTTTCTGTTATCGGCATAAGTTAATCCAAAAATTTTGTGTTATTTATTACAATATAATAATGGTGGAAGAAGAGTTGAAAGTTCCTGATGAGCTTTTTAAGGACGTGAAGTTTTATGTCGTCGGGGATATTGACCAAAAGGTGAAGGTTTTTTTTCTGTCAATGTTAGCATGTTAGCATGTTTTCAGTGCTAGCTAGTTGTGCTATAAAGAAAACTGACTAGCATTATAAACGTATAGCTTTAACGTTAGCTTCTAATCCCACGCCAATTTTAGTTCAGCTCATGAGTGACGTTAATACAATTATGTACTAAAGTGTGATTTATGGAAGCTTTGGTATAGAGCTAACGCTAACTAGCCAGCCACCTATAATGAATAGTAAGGCGTGTTAGCTAGCATGCTAATAAATAAATGGCAGTTCTTGTTAGACGTGTTAATAAGACTTGTACTAACACCTGATATAATATATTGGCATTATAGTTTATTTATTAGATCGAGAGACGTTTGCAGGAAGACTAGCTTGCTAGCCCAAAGAGATTTGTCTGAAACTGATTTAAATCAACAAGATTTAAGGTTTGAAAAAAGTTTTTAAGTCATACATACATACTGTATCTGTATACAGTGCTTGTCTCAAAAAAGTGTGATTACACTTAAATCCATTTTCAGCTAGAAGCATATTCATTTTTATTCATCTTTAATACCATGGATGTTGTTGACTGAAACTTCAAAGTAACAATTTTGTTAATATAAATGTCAGATTTTAACTGTGATTTGACTCATTAGAATAAGAGATGCAGAGATTTAGGATAGGATTTCATCTTAATTGCTATCAATATTTAAATTTTGTAAATCACAAAATTTGAATAACCAAAAAACCCCTCAGCTGTGAGTTGAAATGTGCCATCACATTATCTGCGAACTAGAAGACGGACAAAACAAAGTGGGATGATCGCAAAATTCTGTGATGCAGAAGCATTTTTTAATCTCAGTTCTATGGTTAGAAGATCTTCAGTGTGCAGTGTTGATCTGTAAAAAAAAAAAAACATGCTGAGATAGAGAGATCTTGTGCAGTTTGATGAGAAATAATTTCTAAAGAATGGAGTATGGAGGCCGTAGTCTGCTGAACTCATGATTTCTTGGTGTGATTTCAGGTGGTGCAGCTACTGAAGTCGGGGAAAGGAAAGGAAGTGTCCTACATTGCCCTTGCCACGCACATCATCACAGAGGATGGAGACAACTCGGAGGTCAGCGAGGCACGCGAGGTCTTCTTCTTACCTGTAGTAAAGGTAAAGTTCACAAGAACCTCATAATCACTTAAGTAAATGGGGATGTAGTAGCTTCACTACTTTCATAATAACAGTTTTAATAATATGTGTTGCGTTTTATTCCTTATTTTTTTGTTTTGTTTGTTTTTTTTCCCCCAGCCCACATGGGTGATTCTGTCAGTCAGATGCGGAGACCTGCTGCCGTATCCTTTCTTGAAATTTTTTCAAATGCCTATAAGAAGTACATTTTAATAAGATTGTGTACATGATGAAAATGTATGTGTGCTGTGGTCCTGTGCCTCTGTGAATTTTTCAGATTAGTTTTTGATTACTCTGAATAACAAATAATTGAAATGTGCAGCTCATTTATTGTCCCCTTGACCAGCTGTTAATCAGTGTTACAGGCTTTTCTCCCGAGTCGGGCCAGTTGTTCTCTGGCGTGCGGGCATGTTTGTCTCATGTAAGATTTTGTGCCTCATTCCCAGTAATTAGAAAATGCATCCCAGTTTTTCCCCCTTTTATGTTTATTTTCAGTTTGTTCCTCTGTCTGTCTCGCAGCTGAAGGAGGATCTTAGCACCCTGTGGGCTTTTATTACGTTTTATGGAGGAGACTGTCAGCTGAATTTCAACAAGAAGTGTACACATCTGGTGGTTCCTGAACCCAAGGGGGTAAATAGCCGTCCGGTTCTTTTTTTTTCTTTTCACCTCAGCTTTGGAGTTTATAACTGGTGTCTTTGATTTGCATTTAGATTTGACTTGTCCTTGTGAAAGCTGAACGTCGTGTTTTGTCTTGTTATTCGCGTTGTTTTATGGCAGAAGAGTGTGTTTAAACTGCTTATAAATGGAGTCATTGGGTGGTGTTTAAGAGGCAATCGCCCGCAGATCTTGTGTGTGTGTGTATGTGTAGCCTATATACTACTCTTGGATTTTATTGTTTTAAAGCTGGGTTTATTGGCCTGCATTTGGTGTTGCTGGTTTTTAGAGCTGTATTTGAGGATGAATGTATTTTATAGCCCTCACACTGATATCTGCACTGAACATTTATTCACTGTTGAGACAAAATCCAACCCCAACCCCCCATTTCTCAGTTCTTGAGTTAATTAATCAGTTCCTGGTTTGTTCTGTTTAGCTAATGTTATATAATTTTAGTCATTGTTTATTGAAAATACAAGTTCACCATAATTCTTGTTGAAACAGACACACTTTCATACTTTTTTACAATTTTGTAAGGATGCTTTTACACTTGCTGCTCGTAAGAAAATAATGAACGGAAAAATAATTGACTGGATTGTGTTGAGATCGAAACACTGAAATGGAAACACAAGAGCACAAAACAAATTTTATATTTGCAAAGATTTAAACCTTAAGCCCAATCTCTCTCTCTCTCTCTCTCTCTCTCTCTCTCTCTCTCTCTCTCTCTCTCTCTCTCTCTCTCTCTCATTAAATAAAGCCAATAATTGGTAAGTATGAAGCAGCTGTTTGCAATAACTGATTTTTACAAATTAATTCTTGTACAAATTACCTGCAAAAATATTTTTATAGAGCTGCATAACATAATGACTAAAATCAAGACCTCAATATATATAATGTGGATGAGAAATCCCCATTTGTAAAACTGATTTCTGGTCTGGATTGCTTGTTGTTGTATGCTTAGTCATTTTGGACACTTTTCTGTGGGTTGCTGTAGATCCTGTAGGCAAAGCTTTGTGAACATGGCTGGGAATGGATGTTGTGGGCCCAAGGTTATACTTCGAATTGATTAAAAATAGTTAGCTGCCATTTAAACTGTGGTTCAAACTCTGTATGTCCTTATTTCATGTTCGATTTCTAGATCAATGCTGCATGACCGACGTATAAAAGCAAGAGCTCAAATTTTATGATGCATTTTAAAAAGTTTTGCTCTGCTCCCAGGCAAAATACGAATGCGCACTGAGGTACAGTGGGATTAAAATCGTCACCCCGGAGTGGATCACTGACTCCGTTAAAGGCAAGAACAGGAAGGATGAGGCTGTTTACCACCCAAGGCTCACTTACTATGAGGAAGACGAAGAAGAGGAGGAAGATGAGGTCAGCGAGGACGATCGTAGTTCACACTCCGAAGGAAGCAAGCGCTCTAGCCCTGCCTCATCGCGCGGGCCGTCGCCTTCCAGACGTGCACGCTCGCCCTCGCCCAAAGCTGAGGTCATGTTCGATGACTCCGACGAATCGGACAAAGAGGAGCTCAACCTGAACTGGACACTCTCTAAGCACCGCCTCCAACCAGGCAAGGACACGGCACTAATTAACCTGTGTGACAGCGTTCCTCCTGTACCAGGTAACGGCCAGGGGTCAGAGCGTCCAGAGATGGTTGGTGGGTGGAATTCAGGGCCACGCCCATTACGGAATATTAATAAGAGCGCAGAGCAGCAGCAGCAGCTCCCACGACCTCCCAGTGTTGCACATGTAAGAGACAGATATTTTATGTTTGAATAATGGATGAATTAAAAGTATATATTAAGTAATTAAACATTTAAACATAGTGCGGTTGAATTCTGGAGGAATTTTGTTGTTATTCATGCTTAGTAATTAGTGTTGTTTTTGTAATTACAATTTAAGATTCTTCAGAGTCTGACTTCTAAAAGTGTGGAACCGCAGGGGAACCAATCTGGCCTCCCGAATCAGCTTCTCTACAATGCCTCAAAACCTGCACAGCACACAGCACCACAGCATGCTCCTGAAGTGCAGCAGCAGGTACTCCAACACCAGCAGCAACAGTTGCAGCAGCAACAGCAGCAGCAGCAAGCACACCCAATCCAACCACCACAGCAGCAACAACAGCAGCAGCAACATCCGCAGCAGATTCTCCAGCCGCAAACTATGATGCATCTGCAGCCGCAGGGCATGCAAATACATTCGCAGCAGCAGCAGCAGCAGCAGCAGCAGCAGCAGGCAGGGTTTTCACAAATGCCTCAACAGCCACATCAGTTCCTCCCGCAACAGATACACCAGCAGATGTACTCTCAGCAGCAGCATCAGCAACCGCAGCATGGCTTCCTGCAGCAGCCACTGCGACCGCAACAGCAACAACAGCATCTCCGACCGCCCTTGCAGCAGCAGCAACAGCAACAGCAGCAACAGTTTGCATTACATCATCAGTTGCTGCACAGACTCCAGCTGCAACAACAACAACAACAACAACAGCAGCAGCAGCAGCAGCAGCAGCAACAACAGCAGCAGCAAAGTCAACAGCAGATGCATCAGCAACATTTACAACAGCAGCAACAGCACATGCAGCACCTGCAGCAACAGCACATGCAGCACCTGCAGCAGCAACACTTGCAGCAACAGCAGCAGCAACAAATGCAGAATATGCAGGCTCTGCAGCATCAGACACAGACACCACAGCAGCTTGTGCAGCTGCATCAGCTGCTGGGCCATGAACCAGGACAGGAGAGTAAGTAGAGCAGTGATCATGCATGCTGGGTACCAGTTTTTGTATGTAGTTTTTGTCGTGTATTGAAAACAAAACCTGTTTGTTTATTTTTTTTATGTTTTATAGAGTTCATGTCTTCAGTTTGAATCTTAATTTAGTGATTGATTGTGCTGTAACATCTTTACCTTCAGTTCCTGATGATGCCTTCCTGGTGGGGTGTGTCTTTGCCATCGTTGATTATCCAGAGCAGATGGCTGATAAGCAGCTACTAGCCACGTGGAAGCGGGTATGATTCTGGATCTTTATCCAGCAGTTTATTCAAACTTAAACTGTTTTAGTGTCTGCTCTCTAATTCATACAAAATCTGTTTGTTACACAGTAGGTACATTTTCATTATTTTATATACTGTAGATCATTCAGGTGTATGGAGGCTCTGTAGACTCCTCTTTGAATCGCTGCACTCATCTACTTTGTGAAAGTCAAGTCAGCAGCATGTACGTGCAGGTAAGCACACCAGCCTTCCTGTTATAACAAAATGTTATAGCATGTGGATTAATATTGAACATGATGTAATATGAAGCTGTTTGAGCTATAAAGGTATTATTTTCAGTAATGTTAGCTTTGTGCTGTATTGTATCAGGCTTTGAGGGAAGGAAAGCGCTGTGTTACAGTTCACTGGCTCAACACAGTGCTGAAGAAGAAGAGAATGGTTCCTCCTCATCGCACACTCCATCTGCCGTTCAGTTTCCCTCATGGAGCCAAACCCTGCTCGCAACACGTACGAATACCTCCACACTTTGTTACCTTCAGGATGATGTATGTATCTCGATGGGTGATATATATATTTTTTTTAACAATCTGATCCTCAGATTATTTCAGTCACTGGGTTTGTGGACAGCGATCGAGAGGACTTGAAACTTATGGCTTACTTAGCTGGAGCTCGCTACACGGGATACCTGTGTCGCAGCAACACTGTTCTCATCTGTAAAGAGTAAGCCTATAATCGTTTACTTATTCAGTCAGTTGTTGGTGAACTTGGGGTTGTGACCTTGTCCTAAAAACAGGCTTTTTAAAATTTGTGTGTATTATTTTTAGGCCAAGTGGACTAAAATATGAGAAGGCGAAGGAGTGGAGAATCCCTTGTGTAAACGCTCAGTGGCTGTGTGACATCCTGTTGGGACATTTCGAGGCCATACGGCAGATACAGCACAGCCGATACACTCAGTTCAACTTAGCTGAACCGCTCGCTCCTAACACACACTATGTCCAGAACCTGTTGGGTACGTGTCTGATGATCTTCACTCCTTTGTTATTGGAGGATTTTCCCCCTGAAGTTCTTAAAAGTATTAAGTTAGCATTGCCAAAATTGTCTTAATAGTCTGATGTCTATTTTTGTGTTTTAGTGTCTTAAACTTGATCATGTATGAAACTGAGCACTATATCGCATTTACATTTATGGCATTTGGCAGATGCCCTTATCCAGAGCAACTTACATTTTTATCTCGTTTTTATACAACTCAGCAATTGATGGTTAAGGGCCTTGCTCAGGGGCCCAGTACTGGCAGCTTGGTGGATTTGAACTTGCAACCTTATGATTGGTAGTCCAACACCTTAGACACTAGGCTTTGCTGTGAATAATGTGAAGAGATTTATGTTCTGTCATTTATTTGAAGAAATGTCTGTCTATTTTATTCTTCAGCTGCTTGGAGAAATCCTGTAAAAGTCTCGCCAGAAGCGTTGGTGGTAAGAGACTTTCTAAAAATGTTTGTTTTTTAACTGGACAAACGAAATTGAGACAAACAGGAAAAAATAATTATTTATTAGAATAGGTCTTCATCTTGTGACTGGTGTGCTCTCTCTCTCTCTCTCTCTCTCTCTCTCTCTCTCTCAGGGTGGAGTTTTATAATGAGTTAATGATGATGAATCTTTCCAGTATCAGTGTGTACTGTTTTGTTGTTAGAGTTTGTCTGAGTTATTTTACTCTGTGTACAGAGTCTCCGTCTGCAGCAGAAACAGAAACAAGCCGAGGGAACCTCACAGCCACCTGCCAAGAAGCCTAAGTGAGTTCTGGATTTAACTTAAGTGTGCTTATCCGATGAGCGTGTGTGTCTGTGGTTCCGTCTTTGTGGATCACAAATGATTCTAATATATATATTGTATATTAGAATAACGTATTAATATATACGTGATTCTGATATTATAGCATTGATGCCATGGATAATTGCTTTGTCCAATTTCCACTTTAAAAGGCTTTTTGTCATGAGCTCCTACTTAAAACCCTCAAATATGGGCTAGACAATAAGATGGTCCTTGTGTGGTAAATAATGCATTCATTATTTCTCTCTGTAGAATAGAGGAACTGCCCCCACCTTCTAAAAAGCTTCCTCCGGAGTCGACCCCGTATGTTTTCTTCACTGGTTTTGAACCTGTGCAGACGCAGCAGTATATTAAGGTAACTGAACACGCGGCCTCCTCATTTTTGAGTCATTGAGCTAGTTTATCATGTTGGTCTCCTGAGTACCAGAGACTATAGAGCATTTTCACCGACTCGTTCTCCAGAACACGTTCAGGGCAGAGTACAGACTTAACTGCAGCTCGAGAAATCAATATTCTGATCTGAGATGACACTCAAGCATTTGTGATGACACACAGCCTCTCACAGGCGTCTTCTTTCTGTTTCAGAGATTGTACGAGCTTGGCGGTGAAGTGGCAGAGAGTGTCCAAAAGTGCACTCATCTGGTGGCCAGCAAAGTGATTCGCACGGTCAAGTTCCTGACAGCCATCTCTGTTGTTAAGCACATCGTCACCCCAGAGTGGCTTCAGGAGAGCTGGAAATGCCAGAAATTTCTGGGTGAGTTTGAGTGGAGTAGGGTTTTAAGATGAAATGGTTTATACAGAGGTGCTGTTGTTTGTGAGGAAAGAAAAGGTAAAAAGTTGTTTTAAACATAGTTTTTAAGAATTTTATCTTAAATCTAAAGATTCAAGTAATATAACCAAACAAATAAAACCAAAGGAAAGTCTCTTAAATGACCTGTAAAATGTCATTTTTAAAAAATCCACCTTCTTGTGAGGAAAAAGGACACCCCCACATTTATTTGTGCTTACAAATAAAGTGACCTGCTGAAATATATTAGGACAATGTTACAGAGCATTTTGAAAGAGTCTTGCCTTATTTAAACCTCAGAAATGTAATTTGGTTTGCTCTTACTTGTCGAATTGTGAGGTATCACCATGGTGAGACCCAAAGAGCTCTCTGAGGCCTTCAGAAAGAAGATTGATGCTAATGAGTCTGGTAAGGGATATAAAAAGAATTTCTCAAAAGTATTTGTAATCAGCCATTCCACTGTCCGGGAAAATCATTTAGTGGAGAACATTTAAAACAATTGCCAACATTGCCAGGTCTGAACATCCAAGCAAATTCACCCGTAAGGGCAGACTGCAAGATGCTTAATGAAGTCTCCAAAAACCCTAATATCATCACAGGACCTACAGCAAGCTCTTGCTACAGTTAATGTCAATGAGACTGAACTTTAATTTTCATATGTGCATGGAGGAAACCTTTGGTGTCTAAGAAAAACATGAGGCAAGACTGAAGTTTGCAAAAGAACACAGCGACAATGGCCAAGAATTCTGGCCAAAAATGTAATTATTTGAAGACCATAAAAGAGGGCATGTTTGGGTTTGGTGTAAACCAAATACAACAAAAGAACCCCATACCAGCTGTGAAATATTGAGGTGGAAGTGTTGTGGTTTGGGGAAGCTTTGCTGCAGCAGGACCTGGCCAACTCATCATAGAATCCACTATAAATTCTATATTGTATTAGAAGGTGCTTGAGGAACGTGAGAGCATCTGTCAAAAAATTGAAGCAAAACAGGAAAGTCAAAGCCCAGGTTTAAATCCTACTTAGATCCTGTGGGGTGATTTGAAATGGACTGTGCATGCAAGAAACCCATCAAACATCACAACACTGAAAGAATTCTGCATTGAGGAGAGGCTGAAATTTTCTTGTAGTTGATGTCACAAACCTGAAGGTGGCTACAAGAAAGGTCTAATTGAAGTTCTTATGCCATATTGTGTCCTAACTTTTTCCTCAGTTGAAATACTAATTTTTGTTAATTAATTTTGTTTAATAAGTGATCTACATATACAAATTAAATCAAGATCGGAAATCGACATGTTAACATTTCTTAATAAAGAACTGAATATTTAATGGTGGTGTCCTAATTATTTCACATGACTATTGACCTTAATTAGTAATAAGAAGTATAATTTCTGCTTGGAAGCAGAGATGTTTGGTTTTATAAAATCACTTTTTTGGTTTGTCAGATCTGTCTGATTGAATTTCCAAGCAAGAGCTCTGTAACAGTGTATGTGTCTATGTGTAGATGAACAGAGTTACATGCTGCGGGATGCTGAGGCTGAGGTGCTCTTCACTTTTAGTCTGGAGGAGTCACTGAAGAAAGCTCATGCTGCTCCACTCTTCAAGGTAACTACCACCGTATTACACCACAATCACTCTCCCCCTCTTTCTTTTTTATTTATTTCTATTTCTCCTTTTATTTTTAGTTTTTCCTCCCACCCTTCTCATCTCCTCCATTCTCTCCTTTTCTACCTTCCTTCTTCCATTTTCTCTTCTCTATCTCCTCTCCCATTTTCTCTGCACTTTTCACATTTTCTCTGATTTTCTTTCTTTTTTCTTTCTTTTTTTTTCTTCATACCTTTTACCCTAACCATTCTTCCCATTGTATCTTTTCTCTTTTAGCTTTCTCTATCTTTCTTGTTCTCTCCTTACCTATTTGGTTCTCCCTCTCTTCGTTTCTTTATTAACTTTCCTCTGCTTTTCTCTTCTTCCCTTTCCCCCTTGCCTCTTTTTTTCACTAAATGTGATTTTCTGTCTTTATTTCCTTTTCATCACTCTCTTCAACCATATCCTGTCCTCCCTTTTTTTTTCTTTGGTCCTCTTTTCTGTTTGCTCTTCTTTCCTATTACTCCATTCTCTCTCCTCTATCCCTCCCCTTTCTCCATCTCTGCCGACCAGGGCTGCCGTCCTGCACTGACGTGTGGTGTAATTGGATGTCGCAGAGGACTTGCTGTGACTGAGATGTACGTGTATTAAAGATGTCCGTTATGTCTCCTCAGGGTAAATTCTTCTACATAACGCCGGGAATCTGTCCGAGTCTCAGCACCATGAGAGCCATCGTAGAGAGCGCCGGAGGGAAACTGCTATCCAGACAGCCGTCTTTCCGAAAAATCATGGAGCACAAGCAGAACAAGGTACTTTCTCTTCTTCCTCTCATACCTTTTAATATTCTTGCTAAAGCAGCTTTGGTATCAAAGTAAAGTTTTCAGAAAGCAGCAAATTTGATTATTTAGTTCTCTGTTTCAGAACCTACCAGAAATCATCCTCATCTCTTGCGACAACGACCTGCATCTGTGTCGTGAATATTTTCTGAAGAACATTGGTAAGGACACAAAGAAAGAAATAAAATTCTTTAACTGTGCCAAAGCCGTGGGTTTATACCATAGAGCTGTTGTATTCTGGATTCTGATTGGTCAGCAGGTGTTTATTAATTTTCTATAAAGTTATCTCTCACAGTAGTGCAGGTTTATTTAAATGTACACATGTTCTTATGCCTTACCGTATCCATAGTAACAACTTTTTCACATGGATTTGTACACACCTTACAAGATAAACAGATTTATAATTGGTAACATCTCGGGTTGCTATTTAATTATATATTTATACACATCTCTAATTGAAAGAACCCCAAGAAATAATTTTAATCACATCACAATTTTCTTAAATATTCAATATTGATGTTTATAGATCCATAGATTTATTCATTGTAGAAGGAAATTTATATATTTAGAAAGTATACTAAAAGTAATTTGTCATTATAAATGAAAGAATATAAGAATAAATATATAAAAGAAAATAATACCATCTAATAGTGATGTAGTGAAGTGGGATGTAATCGTCTGTAGATATAAGCAACAGACATAAGGGGAATGAAATTGAATGAAATATTTCTTAAATGTTATTTATATTTTCACACTCTATAATCACTCCCTTAACTTGAAGCTCTCAATTTTTTGACTGTTCTTTTTTCTCTCCCCATTTCTGTTAATAGAAGTACACAACGCTGAGTTCATCCTCACAGGAGTACTGACACAGACATTGGATTATCAAGCATATCCTTTTCACCAGGCAATAAAACCCACACAGCTCTCTTTCGTTACTTGTACTTCATCTGTCTAACCTGAACCTTTTCCTCCCTTTTTCTCTCTCTCTGTCTCTTCCTCACTTACCCTGTTTCACTACCATTTAAAAAAAAAAGGTAGACTTCTTATATTACCTTGTGTCAGTCTTGTCCTTAACATTCTCACTTATAAATTCACATGATCGTGGAAACATCCCCTGGAAGAGAACATTAAGCTCTTTCTGTGCTGGTCGACCCTGAAGGATGCTTTTTTTTTTTTTTTTTTTATAAATATATCTAAAAGAAAGACAATACAATTTTTTTCTGTGTGTGTTTTTTGTACCAGTTGACGAGTCTTTTTTGTAGAAATTACTGGTGGAAAAAAGAAATAAATAAATTGTTATTTTTTATGATTGTTTTCAATTTATGGCAAATTTTCCCTGATTTGTTTTTGTCTCGATTTTTGGAATAAAAGTCTTGTTATTGTGACCAAACCAAACTCATTTTACATAAACTGTGCAGTATGTGTAGAAAGACGAGCAATAAAAATCTATGTAAAATATTCTACTACTATCTATGACGATGCTAATATGATTTCTTTCGTTCTTTGTATAATTGCCTTTTTATAATTTAAAAAAAATATATTTTAATTGAAAGTGACAAGATTTTCACCTCAGTCCTATTAGCAGCCCCATAATTTGCCCATTATTTAGAATTATTTCTTTTATTTAACTATTTTTTTATTTTTATTTTGCCATATAATTAAATTTTATGCAGTTTTATTGTATGCAGTTTTATTCTCTGAGAAGGATTGGTCCAAACTAGGGAAGGCAGAAGAATAAAAAAGGTACTAAAGATCAATTACAGTATTCAGTATGTCATTGTAATAGTTTATAATATAGTATATCTGATTTCTATTTACTCTACAGCTCTGGTGTAGATCATTTTTTTGGTGTATGTGTGTGTATGGGGGTAGAACTCTCTTTAAACTGTTATTCCTGATAGACGGAATTCAATTAATTGTTAATGAAGTGTTACGGGTACTTACCGGTAGAAGGGAATTGTGTGCTGTGAGCAGTTTTGCCCTGGGCGATCCCTGTGCCCCTGCGCTGGGCTAAAGGGGGGAAAGAACCTCTGCTAGTGCCCTTCTAAAAATGGAGAAATTAAAATGCACACAGCCAAGGTCATGTAGTACAAAAGCTACTGGGACATGGAGCGATGAACACTGCTGATCGGAACATGTCCGCTAAAAGAAAACGGTTGTTCTTAAGATGGCTTTTGTTATTCAGAAGAAAATAATTATTAAGAATATTAATAATAATAATAATGATAATAACAAATCTTCGAGTTTATCAATGTACCTTTCAAATAAATAGCAAATCCTCCCTTCATTGTCCCAATTAATCATTATTATATTTTATTATTATAAACTTCTGTTCCTGTTATTATTTACCTCCCTGGATATGTCAGTGTTCTCATTTCTATCCCTAACATCACAATTTAGTACCAACAATTCTGAAGTTTAAATTATTACAATATATATATATATATATATATATATATATATATATATATATATATATATATATATATTATTTGCTTTAAATAATGCACTTATTTATTATAGCATTTACTAAAAGAACAGACTTTATCTAAGGAGGACTAATTTATATTTAGATTTACTATCTATGCATGAAACAATAACGGTATAATTAGTAAAACAGTTAGCACAAAAAAGAGAGTATATGCTGATATTTCAAATGTCATACATTTAATGATCTAATACACATGCATCATGATGTATACACGTGTTGCTAACAAAGAACAAGGACCACAGAACGAAGGAGAATGTGTAATTAGACATTAAAATATGAAACCTCTTTACTGTGTACATTTAGTTGTGAAACACAATAATGATACTTGAAGTGACTCATTTTTCTGTGCTGTGAGGTTATATTTACAAAATGTTATTGCAGTCTTTGAACAGTTGCAGATTAGAGACCGAGACAGAAGCACAGACACGCTGCAGACACCTCCACTGTCATTACTAACCACGTCACTTATCTGGTGCAAGGCCTGCCACCTTTGTCCTGCAATGCATGATGGGACAGGTCAGTACAAAACATGTCTGTCACGGAACATCTGATGATGTGATCTGTCTTTTAGTGTTGTACGTTTGTTTAGAAATGTAAATGGATTGATGTGATGAAGTGGACTTAGTGTTAATACCCTGATACTTTGATAACACTATGGCGCCATGTGGTTTATTACTCTTATAATAATGTAATAAGAACCTCATTTAATGTCCACCAAACTGGTTCATTCCTGTTGTTACTTGCATTATAGTCTCTCCTTCACCAGCCTCTTTTATCAAACTTATCAAAGATTTTGCACATTTTCATATGTTTATGTGGAGCGTCTACTGTTTGAGTCACTGTGAATAAGATGTTACTTTAGAAATTAGAAAGAGTGCATTAATATACCAGACTATCTATCTATCTATCTATCTATCTATCTATCTATCTATCTATCTATCTATCTATCTATCTATCTATCTATCTATCTATTTATTTACTAATTATTTTTAAACATACAATTCTTCTACGGTACTTTTTACTTCTCCATGTTGGTAAGTAACTTGAATTAAACAATTTGTCTGCAGACTGCATGGAATCGTACCTAATTATTTCCCTTAATTGACACACCGTTTAATTGCAATTAAAAATGCAAATGATAGTGCAGATCTTTGATTAAACTCACTAAGTTCCTTGTTGGTTTGTGAATGTCCTGGAAGATTTGTGGCTGTTGACGCTCTGCTGCAATAAAACATCAGGAGACGGCGTAATTAACCTTAAACACTAAAAAGGATGTGTGTTTTAATTACCGTCCTCTCAGCAGCAATGCAGCGTTCGGCCTTGTCTTAGTAGTGTGTTATAATACACAAATTACATGCTAATTAGGCAGAACAATGCTTTGGGATTCAGTTACATTTGCATATGAGCTAATTAACTTTCATTAAGGAGTGAGCTAATTACTAATTTCAGGAAGATTAGCTTGAGTGTGTAGAAGTGATCTGTGCGAACAGAGCTGTGTCTTTTTGTCTCATTTATTACAAGTTTTGGATGTACACGGTTCTTATAAAATAATTATTTCTCTGATAACTACACAATTAATAATCAGAGCTGAGATTAAAAACAATGCTGTTTCTCAGACTGAACATTCGAGAAGATAAACGTTCTTTATGATCTTCTGTTATAATTTAGTGCATTTAACTAGCACTAATTAAACCCCATCACTGCAGAGTTTATCTTCACCCCACTGATAATGAAGTACATACATATGAGCAATTTAATGAATTATGTAAAAACTAAATCGAGCTTGTCAAAAAGAAAAAAAGTCACGCCCGACACAGGAGGAGAAAAAAACCCTCCAAATTAATAGATGTGCCAATCATTTGTCTCAGAGGAATTTCCCTGTCCATATACATTAACAAAGGTATATGACTTTTACATCAATCAGATGATAATTGCTTTTGTGTCTGCTTAAATGAAGTTAGTGCTGAGGGGCATGAGCACCATTCCAAAACGCCCTTTTTTTCCCTCAAAACCCATTTTTAAAGACTTTTGTTTAAGACGCTGATCGAAAGACAGGCACTGCAGTTCTCTGCTGATATCTCAATATACTGTCTCGAAAATTTAGTTAAAACGTGTAAAGCGGTGAATAGCAAGCTCTCTGTGAGGCTTTCTGCTGTGACGATCATGAAAAAGTGGCGCTTTGAGAGTTTTCCAGGATTTTAAACAAGCAGGTTCTTCAGACTAGTCTCAGCTGTGTGCTGATTCCAATTTTTTATTTAAAAAAATGTCATGTCCTACATTTCCATCATACACCTATGCGTTTGTTTTTGAAGACTAATTTGTTTTGTTCTTACTTATGCTACATCAGCGAAAAAAGCAGCTTGTCGTGTTACTGTGATGTCACAAACCGTAAAGTCTGTAAAGAAGAAGAACCGTAAAGAAGATTACACAGAGTATTTATTTATTTTTTTTATTTTTTAGTCTGTTTACTAATAATAAAGCACCCACTCAAGACAGAGCACCTTGTTGTATGAAGCAGCTACTGTAGAAACTATAACCTTAATATCGACAAATAAAGATTCAGGAACTGTAATGTCATCATCAATTCCTTCAAATTTTAAGAGCTCTTGAAATCATGTACACATTTTTAAAATCATGTACACTTCTTATTTATTAGTACATGGTCATAATATACTTCTGAAACATTTATATACATACTAATTAGACATGTATAGATTGATTGCTGTTACTTTATTTAAAAAAATCCAGTAAATAACATAAATCTCAAATGCATATTTTACAATAGAGGGTATATAACGTATATTTGAGGCCTAATTTGTCGTTTTTTGTCTTTAAATTAACTCAGCTTGCTCAGTCTGAATTGTTTATTAGATAAGTGTGTGAGTGCTGCCGTCTACTGGCCGGTTTGAGAATTAAAAACGCTCACAACTGAGATCAGATTTAGATAGAAGTTTAATACTTGTCTAGAATATACAGAATATATCTAGAGTTCCAAAGCGAAATTAATTAATTTAAGCTAAATACGACATATGGTTAACATTTATTTTGCTCATAGTGTTACAAAAAATGTAATGTATTGGTAAATTATGCTGTGGATTAAATTTATGAACTGCAGCATTCAAATCTGTTGCACTGACCTGAGGTTTCTGACTGAAGTGTAAAAACAACACAAACATATTTTAATCTGCGACATACAGCTATTATTTCATTACTGCGAATGGTAAAACAGCAGTTTGTTTCAGATTAGGACTACAGGAATAAATCTAAAATACAGTGCATAAGCTTTGACCTTGAGAATCATTACAAATTGCATCTCAGGTCTTAAACTTGGTAGAAGACTATTATAGAAAATCTTTAACTTTAGAACGTTTATTTTGTTCCTTGTGCTTTCATGGCTGCTTTTCTTGGGGCTAATTTTTCAGGGAACAAAAATTCCAGTTCTTGGTGTCCTTGTGCTTGTACATCTGAGGAATTTAATCATCAGGTTTTCTTTATTTGGACAAACTTGTGAAATGAACACAGAAAGCAGTGCTAAGTCCTTTATTGCATAGACACCTTTTGTAAGAACGTTCCTCCACACAACCTTTGTACACGTTTTACAAAAACCCAAGAACATATTTACAGCATTATTTTTGTGCAAACTTGAGATTCTTTATGATGAAATACCTAGAAGACATGCATAGCAGAGAACTTTGGCCAGGTAAGTGAACACAGTTTTCTTTTATTATTAAACACATCACTTGTGTATGCAGTTTAACACACTATTAATGGCACAAAAATACCTAAACTACTAAGGATACTTTAGTAATATGATATTTAAACATCAAACACACTCTTTCTCTACAGGTGGATTCTAACAGTATACAAGTCCTAATGAATATATCGTTGGTGGTGTAAGTGAAATATTTATTTAAAAAAAAAAAAAAAAGGCTGAATCTGGCAGTGTGCAAAACCCTCAAGTTAAAACACTGATTAAACAGTTTACTTCTATAGGCTTCTTCTCAGCTTTCTACAATAAGGATAAACAAAATAATGTCATACTTTTCTTTGTACACATGTATGTTATATTCCAACCTTGCAATTCTTACAACTCTTTAAAAAAAATAAAAATCACAATCTAATCTATTCCCTCAAATAGAAAAACTAAGCAAAAGCACCAACACTAGAACTCATCACTACACTGTTAGCAAGTGTTATAGACAGTTCCTTAAATCGAAATGCACAATAAACAACAATCCCAAACACCCTCTCAAACACAACAGGTTAGTGGCATGTAAAAGATGTTGACACCTTTGCAAAGAGAAAAAGAATTCAAATTGTGGAGAGACAAAATGCTTAGTGTGGGTCCACCTTTGATGATGATGGTGTTAGGCTAAAGCTCAAACCAGCAGCCATTTCTCACCTTGTGAGGGTCAAATTGTTTCAGTGTTTGCTATTGGGACTGTTGCCATGGTTTCCCCAGTAAGGCCACTATAGCACAATATGTCCACACAAACAAAATATGTAATGAGCTAGTTACAGAGCATCTTAAAAATAAAATTCAGGCAGAAAAATCACTTGTGTATGAAATGCATATGTGCTGCAAGTTTTGACAGAATGATCCAGAAATAGCAATGTTTCCATTTTTTTAAAAGATCGAAACCCTTCATGTGCACAAAGAGAATGACAAAAAACACCTACGCAGTTGTGTTTTGGGAAAATTAAAAAAGAACTGTGAGAAGGAACACACTGAAGCAGATAACAAGGATAAGATTTCACAGGTGAGCCAAAGAAATACGGGTTTCTCACTCATATTGCTTCTCTGCTCATTTGAATACACCATATTAGGTTACTTATTCACTCACCGGTGCCAACTTCAATATTCACTCCACCCCTTGTTGGTTACATCAGCAGCTCTCTTTAAAATTAAATGGCTTTTACTAAGCACCAGAGACGCCATGGTTAAGACGTCACAGAGAACTTGATTAAGTACAAAACTAAATTACGGTTTTAGAGCAGGTTAAGTATTTATATATTTTGTAAGCTATGATGTGTCTGTGTTGTCACCTGTAAATGCCAGAATGTCAATTAACAAATGTTTAAATGAATATACTTTAGATAAATACCTAGTTGTAAATGGTAACAAAAATACTTTGCTGGTTAGACTTGCTGGTTAGACACATAACAACCACATTCTCTAAACAGAAAAATACAAGCAAAAAAATTGGCATTTCACAGAAGCTAGTATTTCCCCAAATTAAATATTTTGGTATATGACTAATCCCCCCATTTCTCCATACACATTGGTATTCTTTTGATGTCCTTTGTGTGTTAAGTTCTAAGATTGTATGACGCATTTACACATACATAACTTTTTTTTTAACATTTATTAATTTCTCCAAAGCAAATTAGTCTTTAATTGAACCATTGAAAGTTAAGTATCTTCCTCAAAGACCTTTAAACCATCAACCTTCGTGTGAGTACCTCAAAGCCTTAACCATCACTCATTACAGCAGATCGATGTCTGATGACTCATCAAAACCGCTGACAGGTTCAGCACAAATTTGCATCTTTAGCCAATGACATCCTGCATACAGGTAGCTTTACAATAAAACTACCTGTCTGAACTGGCTCTGGGAGTCCTGGAGCTTTGGTGGTTTTGGAGGTTTTTCCACACTTCCAGCTTGTTGCCGTGACCTGGGCGAGGCAACTCGGGTTGTAGAAGATGAACCACTGGTGTTCTGAAAAAAAAAAAATTGCAAAGGAAACAAATCAGAGATGAGCTGTAGGAGAATGGAAAAGAGTGAGAGCAACAAATTGTTTGATTTCAGAGACCCAGGAAAGTACAGCCAACATGCTGAAGTGAAACAACCTCACATCATGCACAATCAAGTGATTGATCACGTGACGATCAAAGGAAATCAGTTGGAGAGGGAATACCATCACCATATCAAAAAGTGAAGTAAAGACAAGAACAGCATTATAACAAATCACACACAGGACTGAACAAAGAGGTTTCCCTGTTGTGAATCCACCCCACAGGCACCTACAAACACATTCACATTAGATTAAAGTCAGTGGTTAGAATGCAGAACCTCAGAGACAAACCCAAAGCACCGAGAAGCAGGCGAGAGGAGCTGAATGGAAAGACCTGTTTAGTGCTGCAGGAGGAAGAAGGCAGAGGAACGCATTGCACTTTGGACTTCTTCCTCTGAGGAGGCTTCTGAGGCTTTGGTCCTAGAGGAGCTGGTTTCCTTGAAGGACTGTTTTCAGCCTGTGCAGTTTGGTTCTCTGTGGCTCTTTTGACATTCTGATCTTTACAGGAGGCGTCGGGGGACAGTGCAGGGTCCATATTTGTGATTGTGGTTTCTAGTTGTTTAATTGTCTCCTCCAGGCTGTCTAAGGTTTTGTATGCAGTTTGACAGATCTCATTAGTCCTTCCTGCAGAGGGTTGCTGGCTGATGGTCTGGGATTCCGATGTCTCACTGGCTGAGACGTCAGGACTGGCAGTGTCTATACTGGATTTAATCTCAAATCTCTTGGCTTCTCTTGCTTCCTTCAGCGTACCGTCTGGTTCCTCCTCATCCTCATAAACAACCACCTGCAATGTTTTTTTGCCTGTTTTTGTACCAGTACGAAGGGCCTGGCCGATAGCTGCCAGTTGCTTCTTTGGAAACTTGAACTTAAACTTCTTTTTAGCTTCTTGCTTGCCGTCACTGGGGAGGTCTACTTGGGACACATCCTCCGACACCACAGAAGAGCAATCAAGGAGTTTCTGCTCTTGACCAGGTACTTGGAGATGATTACCCCTAGTGCTGTCTGATTTACTGCTGGACTTGTCCTGATGGCCAACCCTATCCTTGGTCACCTCTTCCTCACTGATCTCCTCAGTATCCTCGATGATGCGCTCCTTTGAGAGAGTCCTGTCCAGCTCTTCTTCACATTCGAAGATGGTGGAGAGACGCTTGTAGGCCTGTCGGATGTCCATGGGCTCATCAAAGACAATGATGACTGGTTTTTTACTGAACTCACCATCCTCTTGGGTGGACACAGTCTCATCCGTTCCTACTTTAACGGTTTCAACATCTTGTTCCGTGGAGCTCACAAGCTGCTGGTATTCTCCAGTGGACAAAGCCTGCACTCTGGTTTTGGTAATCATAAAGGCAATGTTATCAGGTGGAGGTTGAAGTTCCTCTGGGGGAAGATCAGGGCTCAAGCTAGTCTCCTCATTGTATCCGTTTCTACCCTTAGACGTTCTCATTACCACCACCTGTGTCTCCTCCTGGTACCCAGCTTCTTCTGATGGCACCAATGTTTCTTGTTGTACAGTTGATTTAGCCTCGTTAACTTCAGATCCATTGCTGGATGGTTTCTCAGCGGCATTAATGAGATTTTCAGAAGAAACCAAGTGATTCTCTGGCTTGCTAGCAATGCTTTTTGGAATATTTGCTTCCTGCCCATCACTGCTGATGTCCTTCTGAGGGTCATTTGACCCTTTTAGGCTTTCTTCTGCTGATTCAGGGGAATCTAAATTCAAGCCAGATGGCATTAATACGTTCGGCTGTTGAGTAAAATCAGGAGAATTCAGATGCGCCACCTTAGACAAGGAAATCACTCCTTCCCCGGGCTCACTTTGGACTTCAGATCCTCCGAATGGATTGTTGCTGGCTGTTTTTGCTGAACCAGTGATGTAATATATGATCTAATGATCAACAGACAGAGATTTTTAATGTGAGACAACTACAATTTTCACTGGAAAAAATGTATTAAGACAAAGCTAGGACAAATATTTTACCCCAGATCCAGGTGAAGTAAGAGGAGTGTTTTTTCCATCTTCACAATGGAGAGTGGAGTTCTAACATTTTTTAAAGATAAAATGAAGTGTTTCAAAATCTTACATTCAGCAACAACTTTGAAAACTACATGTTAATAAAACAATAATCAGGAACCTTATCCACATATACTTGGTAGAAATCATGCAAGGAGCCTGAAAATTAAATGACTTTAAAGGCAGTATGTTGTCAGTTGTTTATCAGAAGGCTAAAATGGGGGAAAATGTATGTTAGTATATTCATTTACCATTCCTAGAAGGTTTAGATGCCAATACATGATATCCTCAGCCTTGTTTAAATTGAGCATGCAACTGATGTCTCTCATGTAACATATAACAAAGGTGGAAGAAAATCTAGAACATATACCATACAAATAAATCTTGAAGTACTCTTTAATGGACCTAAAATGATCTTAAGCTTCTCAGCTCCTGAAAAAGTTTCTTTTGATGTAAATCTGCTGAAATTAATCACACAAAGTAATACTTACACTAAAGGGAGCATGCGGATTAAAAAGGAGATGTGAGACAGCATAGAAGAGATACATATTTCATGACCCTTTAGTCCAGTAAACCTTTAATGCCATTAAATCTATCAATCCATCAAGCAACAGAAATGCAAGTGTAAGAGTGGGGTTAGAGACACTGCAGCATACCAGTGTGTCTCTTAAAGCACTGCAAGCATGGATAAAGCCAAATCAAGGCATAGTGTTAGTATTGCTGGTTAAAAGGCCGTTAAGGAGCCTCAATTCAGGAGGATATCAGCAATATGGTGGCAAACAGCTAGGGGGCGCTAATCTGAATCAGTTACCTTTGGGTCAAACGAGGAAATAGAGAAGGCCGGCTCCGGCTCTTGGTCTGGGAGAACGTGGGTGGTCAGGTCAACAATGTATCTGGGCTCTAAATCTTTAACGGGACACTTCTCAAACACCTAGAGTGGAGTGTGTGTTAACATTACACACTATTAGGTCTTTCAGAACTGGACAACACATCGTTTTTGGTGTAAAATTTCATATATTTAGCAAATATGGTCTGACATTTGTAGCCAATTGAAAAACACATGCCATATAAGAATTTCCTTATACTGATCTTGGTGTGTAAAGTAGACCTGAGAAGGTTAAAGAACGTCAACTCCTTTTGAGGGAAAGTGTGAGAACGTCAGCTCACCACTAGAGGTCAGTAAACACCAAAATGTAGCACACAGCAAAGTTTACCACATTAAGATGATGCCTGAGGACAGTGTTGGTGTCAGGATGGGTGCGACTCTCATAAACTAAAGTGTGATTGTTATGAAACACCTCCACCCTACTGTGCATGTTAGACAGGTTGTTGTTTTTTCACATTACTTTATACCTTCACTCAGGCTGAGAGCTTAACTGGGTGTGAATAGGTGTGTGCAGAATATACAGCTATTCACCTGCAGTTCTGCTATGATCTTATCTTCATCGTGATCCTCCTCCTCCTCCTCACGTGTGTTGATCGGAGGAAGTGTGCGTGGTTTGGGTTTCAACTCTGGACGAACTCGCTTGGGTTTGGACTGGAGAGCTTCCTCCTCTCGCTCCTGATGAAAAAAAACAAACTTGATTGACTCCTCAGTGGTGTTTACTAACGCACACATTGTATTATGTTAATTCCCCTTTAAGGAAAAAAAAGCCGTAGTTGAAATACAGTAGCAGCTGAACAAATGAATGAACAAATCACTTTTGAGTTTATGCTTTTGTGAAACTTGAGATACAAATGGAAGAAAAAAATAAAAAAAATCTAAAAATGTAAGAATGTTGAGAATACTGCTGTACTGTAAAACATCAGGACAGGTACAGTATACACCATCTATTGTACTACACACAGTAGTAGCCTGGTCTGCTGTAACCAGTAGTTACATTTAAATGTGCAAATGTTTGTGCACTCACAATGTACTTATGATTTATTTCATAAATATTTAAAGAAATATTAAGAAATTGTTGATTTTGTTCATCGCTGATGCACTCTCATCAATCAGAATCCACTACCTTCTTTGATTATATTATACGTTTATATTATGGTACAGTATGTACCACTGAGGGTGTGTCGTATTTTTGGAAACTCATTTCACTTTATGTGAAACAATTGGAATATACAAAGTACCTAGGACAGCATTTGTGCTCTTTGGCTGAGAAAAGTGTCTGGGAATGTGGCTAAACAAGGTCTCGATCCATCTCACACACACACACACACCTGATTGGGGGCGGGGTCCTGGCGAGTGGTGAAGAGGACCTCCCCAGAACGTCCGGTCGTCAGTCCTGTCGCTGACATGGGGAATCTTCGGGGTGGAGCAGGGGGTGGAGATTTGTTTGCTCCATCCTGACAGGGTGCTGCTCTGTCCACACTGGCTTTTTGAGGCTTCTCTTTAGGAGTTCTATGTACACACTCCAAGCTGGTTTGGACTGGTTTGTCTGCTACTGGTTCGGCTGGAGAGGTGGCCTCTGTTTAGAATCGGAAACAAAGACGTGTTGAAAACATTTCTGTTTGCACATAGAAGGTGTTAAAGGTAGTAGATGTGTTTTTCAAGAAGGCACAATGACATTCACTTAGTGACACTTAAAAACTAGAGACAAAGTAGAGATACGGTGTGCATCTAGAAACATTAACCACAACACATGTAAAGCAGTAAACATTTTGACATAATTCTGTTCAATAATAGTTCAAAAGTGTACTAGCTTTTTAACCATTTTACCAAAACATATTTTTTATATAAAAAGCAGCAGTTATTTAAAATAATTTCAGTTAATTTCTAAGAACAGATACTAAACCCAACATTTTTTTTTACTAAAGATGAATTAAGCCCCACCTCCTCTATATAATCACTGTTTGCTGGACTAAACCTGGCAACGTTATTTCTGTTCCTCTGGCCATTCCTCCTTCACTGAGACTGACAAGCACAGAGGCCACGCCTCCTTCACTGAGACTGACCCATAATGACAGGCACGTTTACTGCTGAAGGCGACTTATTAGTCCAGTGAAATTTCATATAATTTGATTTAATTTGATTAAAAGCAGATGAGAGACAGACCTGGATGTGGAGACTGAGGTGTGTTCACTTCATCAGTCTGGATGCAAGACTCCTGATTTTTCAGCTCTAGGTCAGGAATATTCTTCATCAGGTTGGCTTGAGCCTGCTGTAAAATGCGCTCCATATCTGCTTCTTCCTCAGCCTGTCTCCTGTCCACTGCCTGCAAAGACATGCCCACACCCCTCAAACCTCAAAATCTTTATAACCCAATATCACAGGTTTCAATACATCACAATTTTATATACATTAATTTGTTGGATTTTAAAAAAATGATGAAAACTATAAAATAAAATAAAGATGTCAGAAGGCAAAAAGAAACGCAAAGTAAGAATGAAAGAAAGTTAGAGAAAAAGACAATAGAATCTAAATGTATAAGAAAAGGACAGACATTTATTCATGAGAGCCTGAAAAAGAAAGGAAAATAAGGACAGATTTTAAACTGTGGCTTAGAAACATAAGTGCTGTCATAATGGCTGTGAGTGAGAGGCTGTGGGTGAGAGTCAGTAACTTGGCACTCCTCACCTCGTCTCTTTCAGTGCTTTCTCCGCAGCTCAGCAGTTTGTTCTGGACATCTCTTGCGGTCACTGAGATGACAGCAGGGGCATCTTGGCTAAGACTCGGGACCAGCTCTGAACTACAGGACCTCTGTGCCATGATGGGCGAGGAGGAAGATATTGAGACAAGCTCACTGTTGTTGGGATTAGAGGAAGAGGTGATGGTAAAGTGGGTGGGGCTTGAACATAAAAGCTGCTGAGGTGTGGCTGAGTCTCTGGGAGAATCAGGTGACTCGGGCTTCATGGAAATCGGCTCAGCGCAGAGGGTGCCTTCTGTAGCTTGTCTGATCAACATACACAGCAGGATAAAACATCTCAATCTCCAGGTTAATGGATAAGATAAATAAAATGACTAGGAATGATGGAATGAGCATCATTTTAACACTCTCTCTACCACATGAATATAAAACTATGTGGGTTATTTTGTGTGTGTCATACATCCTGAGGCTGCTGAGCGTCTTGGTCAGGTCTTTAACCCTTTTCAGCATGGTGTCCATCTTCTGAGGTTCCTCCTTCAGGAAGCGCACAGCCTCTACTTCCATCCTCAACACTGCATGCATTCTCGACTGCAGAGCTGGGAACTCTCCTGCGCGCGCACACACACACACACACACACACACACACACAGCTACAGGTTGTTGTGAAATCAAATGCGTGAGAGTTATAACCATTGTGTTCAGTCTGTGGTGACAGTAATGACATTCCTAAACAGAGCACTGTGTGATTACAGCAAACTTTAGGATTATTACTTGGCTTCTTTTAATCTTTTTCCCGTCTTTATTCTTTTCAGGTTAGAAGTTGAAAGTTTTCTGACCTTTCTTGATTGAAGAGCCTTCAGCACATTCCTCATGAATCTTTTTATCTGATCTTAACACCATACTTCTGTGAGCCGTCTAACGTGAGCTAAGCAGAACACACTGATATATTGTATTGCATATTAAGGGCATGTTTTTCCTTGATATTTCATATCCGTGCCTGATCTTTATAAAACAGAGCTCCTACACAAAATGTCTGAAGGTCATAAGGTTTGTAAAGTGGTTCTATGATATCACTGGGATTTAAACTGGCTTAAACTGGTGTTTAAGGCTCAAACACTGAACAATCTACCATCACTGTCCACTGTATTATTCATGTTCACTTTAAGCTAAAAAAAACTTACATCACATTTTATACATGTTCGTATTTAAATGCAAAAACATCTTGCTGCAGCTCATTTCTTCAATGCCTCTGACCTCTGAATATCCTTTAAGTTTAAAACAATCACAAGACCAGTCATTTTCAGTTTCACTGCATCATGCGATGCTGTTTACCCTTCAGTGTGGCGAGCGTCTCGCCGACTTTCCTCAGATTAACCGCACCGTCCTCCACGTCCCGCAGTGTGACGGCTCTCTGAGCCGAGCTGGAGTTCATCTTCAGCTGCTCCACGTGCATCTCCAGATCCCTGTAATGATTAAGCAGAAGATTAACAGTTAATTCTGCCAGACATAAAGCAGTAAAATAGCAAAATAACACAATAGATTTATGGCCTGACCTGGATGTGCTCTGTATTTCATTAAAAAAGCAGGCAGGACATCACCCTCTAGTCTTATAGCATTTACAGAACATTTATTAAATAATTGCTAATTAACTGGGGGCACGGTGGCTTAGTGGTTAGCATGTTTGCCTCACACCTCCAGAGTTGGGGGTTTGATTGCTGCCTCTGCCTTGTGTGTGTGGAGTTTGCATGTTCTCCCCGTGCCTCGGGGGTTTCCTCCGGGTACTCCGGTTTCCTCCCCCGGTCCAAAGACATGCATGGTAGGTTGATTGGACAATTTTCCAGAGATGCCATAGTGCGTGAGTGAATGAGAGTGTGTGTGTGCCCTGCGATGGGTTGGCACTCCGTCCAGGGTGTATCCTGCCTTGATGCCCGATGATGCCTGAGATAGGCACAGGCTCCCGTGACCCGAGGTAGTTCGGATAAGCGGTAGAAAATGAATGAATGAATGAATGAATGCTAATGAACTTCCTGTAGATATTTTAATCATATTGATGGTGTACTGTACATGTAGCTAAAATCAGCTAGCTAACAAACCACAAACAAATACATTACAACAAAACGCTCTGCAGAACCTATGACAAGTAAATGTTGACTTTAAAATACAAAGCAGAATGACAAATTCCTTCTGGGTGCATTCTCATGCAGTACCTTTGAACTACTTCCTGTCTAATGTGTTAGAAGCAGTGAAAAGGTTCAAGTTTAAACCGACCTTTTTCCCAGATCTGTGTTAGTCAATTGAATATAATTAGCACCTTAATTAGATTACATTTCATTTGAATAAATATATCCATCTTGTGTCTAATCTGGCACATCCAATCTATATCACACCCCAGAATTAAATAAAGCTCTGATTCCACCAGATCCTGATTTCTGCTGTATTTCTCACAGTGAATTCAGTATAGAGAGCTTTTCGTTTTTTCCAGGAGCGCAGTGGAGATTTATTGCAGTGAAACAGACAGTGTTGAAACCTGTTCTACATGCTGGAAAGTGTTTACTTGCAGTGTGTGTGTGTGTGTGTGTGTGAGTGTGAGAGAGAGAGAGAGAGAGAGAGAGAGAGAGAGAGAGAGAGAGAGAGAGAGAGAGAGAGAGAGAGAGAGAGAGAGAAGGCGGTTTGGGTGTGTAGGACTGAAAGGTTCGCTTCAGGTACCAACAACTACCAAATACTTCAGCAGCAAAAACAGCAGTACTGATCAAATCTCCTAAAATGTGTGGAAGCTTCAACAACCATTTCCTGCTGAACTAACAGATCAGTGAGTAGAAAACTCTGTGTGCTGCAGGCATTGTGTGAGGCCACACACACACACACACACACACACACACACACACACACACACACACACACACACACACACACACACACACACACACACACACAGGTATTTCATAGCGTGATGTGAGAAAATGTTGCCTGTTTGCCTCCAGCTTGGGATTGCGAGTTCTCAGGAGGAGTCTGAGCTCCAGGGCAGTGTGACAAATCCTACTTATTTGATTTTCAAACCTAAGGCTCAAAGTTGCACAATCAACTTGTGTGTGTGTGTGTGAAAATGTGTGTAATCGTTGATATTTAGATGTTTTCCTCGAAAGACTTTCATGTAACATGCACGAAAGGAGTCTCCAGTGTAAGTGGCAACAATAACGATCTCACTCAGCATTCAACGTAACACTTATGTTATTTGTTACACAGAACATGGGGGACGTGAAATCAGGTGAGCTGTGGTTAACTGTAACTTCTCACCCCAGCTGGAGCAGCACGTTCTCCTCCATGACCTCATATCTGCGTCTCTCCTCGTCCACCTCCATCCTCTGCTTCTTCAGCGGGTCGTCCAGCATCTGCAGCTTCTCGCACATTCTCACAGTCAGTTCCTCTTCCGCCTGCTTCAGCATCGTCTTCATCGCCACCTGGTTCTGCAGCTGGATACGACGTAGTCAAATAGTCAAACACACTGCACATGCAGGTTCGGCAAAGGAACAAACATAGCAATGGAGATGTTCTTGCCTGTGCCTGTCGGATCTGATGGAGCTGCTGGCGGAGGTTGGAGACGTTTTTGTGGAAGGTGGACAGGAGGAGGCTCAGAGCCGGGTCTCTGGCTGAAGGAGGCACAAGAGGCTCAGACTGAAAAGTGGGACTCTTACACACAGCCACGGGGGAGAGTCCTGCAAAACACACACATGCACGCTTGAATACTACCATATATGGGCAAGTATACATTTACATATATCATTCTGTACATGCCCACGTTTTCGTATATGGTCCTCAAGCTATATTGACCCAGGATACAAACTCAAGGAAATGACTACATTCTCGTTTGTTACTTTAAAGGCACGCCCACTTAGGGCATGCCTATATTTCCATTTATGGACTGATTCAAAATTTCTTTTTTGTGGTCCACAGCTCTTGACTAGTGTGTTAAGAGCAAACCATGCTAAAATAATAAATGAAAAACGATTCAGAAAAAAATGTCTAATACATTTTTTAATTCATGGATTATGACTAATTCATATATAATTACACTTGAAGAACAACGATACTAACCTCCAGTGTTTGTGTTTTGAGCGAGAGACTCCGAGACCAATTTCTCACTGAAATCAGAGAAGTTTGATATTGGTCACTTTTACAAAACAACAATTTGCACAAACTTTAATAGCAACTTCATATGAATATAATGCTATTGTTTTTCTTTGTTGTTTACCTCAGTGTCTCTTGTCCTCCGCTAGCATTCGTCCCTTTGAAAAGCGCGTGCTGAACGAGGCCAGTGAGGCTGGCTAACCGCTGCTCCATGACCTTCATGCGCTTGCTGAGGGAAAAGTAACCACAGACAAAAATGTAAATCATTTACCACAACTAATCTAATACAACTTTATTAATCTGCTTCTTCGTAGCTCTGATCAGACCTGGGACTACCGCTGTCTAAATCATCACAGATTCGTAAAATACAAACACAGGCTAGCTAATGCTAATAACATAATGCTAAAGCTAGGTAGCACATAGCAATTTAATCGATACATACTTCAAAGCACATTTCTACATTGCGCTGAATAATGTAAATGTATTTTATCTTTAGTATGGAGGATATAAACAGTAAGTGTGGAAATGACACAAAATTAATATAAAAACCAACATGTCCCTCAGATGTGTGAGAAAATGATTTGGAAACTCTATAATTACACATGCATAAATTTTTAGCTCTAGCAGCTAGTTGACTTCATCACATCATGCTGATTTATTGACAACGTGAACACACCAGAGCAGAATTACATGAACGCTACTCTTCCTCAAACTTTCCAGTAATATCAGTGATGTATTTTTATTGTCCTGGTTTAGCTTGTTCTGGGTGAAGAAAACATAAGCTTTCATTTCAAACACAAAAGCAAACTTCCACATCTGCTGAAACCTTTGCCTGATGCTCTGCTGCTGAACTACATGTTCACTTATGGGATAATTTCCAAAACTTACAAACCGTTTACAAACTGTGTCTGTAGGTGTTGACAGAGCAAACAACACATGCTTACACAACAACACCAGCTCTACTTACAAGGTCTTAAAGTAGCGGAATGTGACCCGAGCCTCACCTCTGAGGATCTGCTGATGGTACGAGGCTCTGGAAAGGTCCTCCTCCGTGTAAATCTGCAAACACGGGGGACGTCACGCTTCCTCTGGGCCTCGATGCCACCTCCAAAGTCCCATTGCTTTCCTTCCTCAAAGATCTCCGGAGGGATGAAGTCCTCTCCAACATCATGTGTGTGTTTTGTCCCGGGTGGATGTCGATCATCCTGACTTCGTTGACCCTGTGAGGTGAAGGAGGCGGAGTTTTCTGATTCTTCGGGCTTAGTGGGTTGTCGCTGTACTTGCGAGATTTTTGCCTGTAAAGGGAGTGATGGTGGAAGACGCCGCCGTCGGGGGAATCGGCCATGCTTAGGCGTGCCTCAGGAAAGCCGTACGAGTCCATGTCTTCGTCTGGTTTGACGTCCCGTCGCTCCAGGATAGCGCTGGAACACGGTATGCTGGACACACGCTCGCGGGGAAGCGTGGCCCCACCTGGCATGGTGCGAGAGTTGTAGGTGAATCGCGATGGTGAAGAGGGAACTGAGCGAGCCAGTGGTGGAGACAGAGAACCCTGAGGACCCTGGAGGGGACTTTGGGGTGTAGGAAGTGTGTGACCCATCAACTGTCCACCAGCCTGCTGCTGTCTGGAGCTGTAAATTCTCTCACGAGTAATCTGAGGAGAAGATGAATAAACAATTTGTTTAGTGTAATAAATTTCAAAGTAAAACCAGATTACATTCAACTCGCCCTGTTCGTAACTCCTGGGCTTTGATCTTCATAAATACTTTTTTTTTTATTTGTAATATTTATTTTAACCCTTTAACGACCTCACAAAATAATAAACACCTTAATTACAAATGAATGGTATAAATTTACTTTTTTCAAATTAAACTCTACAAACACCTACATTGATGATGTAATTAATAAAACTCTATAAATATGCAAATTAGAACACCTCCATCAGAGAATGCTCTGACCACATTCTCTGAGAAACGTTTGGTAAAGGGCCTGGATTTGTATACTAGAAAATGATTGGCTCTTCTGCATTACCAGAATTGATTTAATAAACAAGACCATTGCAATCACCTACTCCACCCTGTGTGAAAATATTAGAATTTGTTTCACGTCAGTAAAAGTTGAACAAACATTTAAATGTAATTCGAGCGTGTTTCCATTACAGACTCTGTGCATCGTGATGTTACGGGATAAAAAAACGTTTACTTTCATTTGCATTTGTTTACCGGAGATTTGCACGCAACCCAACACACACATGTAAAGCAGACGATACACACCTCCATACCAGGGATTAACTTGTCTGTGGGAAACAACGAGCATCACCAAGGCAAATTTTGGAGGAATTAAGGAGGAATTTATTGTGAAAAGCTGGCGGTCTTCATCGCAGTTTAATGAAGATGAAAAGAATGAACCAGTGTCCTGTCTGAACGACTCCCCATTCACATTAATAATCCGTTTTAGAAACAGAACAGAATCCAGCCCATGTGTTGTTGCGATTATGGATGAAAATAAAGACGGGAACAAAGGACTGAATGCAGCACAACAGCGTCTCTGCCTGAACCTGTCTGATCCGAGCAAAACGCAGAGCGCTGCAGGACAATCAAAAGCCGTCTGTCTCTCATCACCTTCACTATTACAGAGAGAAGAATGGGTCTGGTTATGCACACAACCACACGCCACTTGCCTTCACCCCAACTGATAACACACACGAAATGCTACAGCACGAAACATGACGCAGCAACACTTCTGCAGCAACACTTGGGAATTCTCCGGTTAATCAACGAGGCGGAAAACCCTGCAAATAAAAACACCCTTGTGATGAAGAAAGTCAGTCAACTTTATAAACCTCCTTGAAGTTATTTGACAAACTATTATTTGTTTCAAAATGATTTCTATTTCAGGAATGTCTTTTGCATTTTAATTTTCATTATATCCTCATACTTCTTTTCTTAGTTGGTACATTCAATTTGCTTTTTTAAATACAAAAAAAAATTATTATTAAACACATTAAACATTTGATAGATAAAATGTAGGGGTGTTGTAAATTGTCACCACACTGATTTTACAGATTTGACAGATATTAAAAATATCCTTGTGTTGGTATATTAATATTACAATCTTAGTTGTTTTTAATTAAAGAAAAAAAATACAGAAAATGTCAACACAAAGACCCAACTGTGGCTTTATCAGTCTTTTATTGCTGTTTGCTAGTTAGCTTTATGCAAATTAATTTCTGTTAGCTCCACCCACTGAATGGCACATACAGCATTTCTTCCTTTAATAAGATCCAGTATACGAGACACACAAAAACAAAGAAGGGGTGAGGCAGAGCGGTGCTTCTAATGCAGATGAATTACCCATAATCCTTGGGGGAAGGCATGTTGCAACAGGTGCTTAAACTCTTCTACGTATAACCCACTCGACTAACGGTTCAAGTTTCTCATGTGAAGCAGAAACACATCAAACCCGCTTGCAAAACAGTGAGATCGTTAACACTTCAGCTTGAGGGAGAAGAGCTGAAGTTGATGGAAAAACTGGAAGAACGTGATCTCAGGATCCTGACCGAAGCTGACTTTTTGCCTTAAACGAATTGTTGTTCAACCCACTAAAGGTTTAATCCACAGCTGAACTGCTGAAAGAAGGCCATGAAACGCTAGAAGTAGACAATGAGTCGTTTAATAGCCTCAATGAACAGGTGTGTGACGTTAACAAGCATGTCGAAGCATGTATGTTTTGTTTTGAAAATTTAGTGCGGTCTTGTTCTGTGGTGGTGATGGGCGTGGCAGGAATGACACTGGGACTATAAGTGATGACAAAACGCCATTTAGTCCTCTGTAACACGTTTAATAGTGATGAGATGTTTGCCTCTTTTCAACAAGTCGGATCATTTGATTCAACTCATCAAATCTCAGTCAAATCTTTTGACTCGCATTTGACTCCTTACTGACTCGTTCTCATACACTGTAAATCATGGCTTATAATGCTAAAGATGTTGCACAGTCTGAAGAACAGAACGATCTCTGGATGTTGCTGAGAGGCAAAAAAAATCATGGAGAAAACATGACAATGGTTAAGATGACAAGATATGATATCTAAATATGTTTTGAAAGATACTGTAACTGTTACCATCACAATTTATTAACTTGTCCGTGGTTTGTTAACAGACATACTGTAATGTTTCAAACAAGCCTAAAAGTCCAAGAGTGATGGGTTTTTAAACAAGTCTGTAAATCACTCAGAGTATTTCCTTCTGTTGCAGGTGAAGTTACTGCACTAATGGCAGGTTTGATCAACCAAGAATGCAGCAAGCGTGTCACACATCACACTGTGTGTGATCAGTAGTCAAAGGTCAAAGGGCGTGACCCCAGAGTGAGTCCAACTCACAACCACACTCTTGCAGGAATATTCCAGTTAAGATTTGAGAATAACAGAAGGGAAGAACAGTCTGCCACATCAGCCCTGAAATATTATTGTATTATTATATTTCAGAGACATTTCCATGTTGGAAAAGTCGCTTTGCCCTTTTGTTTAATCATTTAAAACACTGCTCATTACACAGCTTATTTTCTGGCGAATCAGCATTTGGTGTTGTGTCATTCCTCTGTGTGTGTATGTATGTGTGTGTGTGTGTGTGTGTGTGTGTGTGTGTGTGTGTGTGTGAGAGAGAGAGAGACGGTTTCAGACAGAGAGCCAGACACACGCTCACTGTTATTAACTACAATTTGTGGTAACGCTGCTTCCCTAATCGACATCACTGGCGTCTTTTAACTGTCTGAGTATCAGACATGAGAAAAACAGCAGCCTGGAGTCCAGGAGCAAAATCTGCTTTTGTTTCATCATGACCTTTCATTTCATCATGCTGCTGCTGAATGCTGGATTCTGATTGGTGAGAAGGTCAACACCTTCAGATTCAAACCTAAAGTCTCTTTCGTAACAGAACAAAAATCACAGTTATAAAATATGCTTAAAGTAAAGAGATGTTTATGTGTCATGTGTTGAAGGAGTCTTCAGTGTTTTGAATCAGTCAGAGGTAAAGCTGGAACTTGTTCTGTGATATTCTGAAACAGTGACTGTAACTGGAAATGGATAAAAGACAGAGCTGTTGTTCTTGGCTACTTCTGGATGGTAAGAGTAACTCTGCTGCATCGCATCACATCAGATTAGACTCAAAACTGCTGAGTCATGTTTCAGATAAAAAAAAATAATTACCCTAAAGTGACTGAATTAGCTCCGCCCCCTCACTGGGTTGATATCTGAATAACTTCTAAACGATGTTTGACAGAATTTCTCTGCATTCTATTTTAATGTTAAATGGGTGGGGTTAAGATCGGATTCAACTACTGGGAGCTTCACCGACAGCTGATGTCACGCAGAATGTATAAAAAATATACACTCATCTAAGTAAAATTAACATTTTTCAGTATTAAGCAGAGCAGCAGAACATTCGGTGCAAACTTCACTCATTTTTCATAAATGACAAACATTTCTCAGAAGACTAAAAAAAAAACGTCATGAATTTATGTGCGGTTACGTCCAGTGATACGATAATATGAGATGATAAAATGTTCCTGTAAAGTCTTTACACATGGCTTTCATTAGACCACAAATAACAGCAGGTCTGGTTCCAATTTCAGCAGCTAATCCGCTCCACATGCTAACAGGAATGCTAATGCCACTGTCTGGCCTCCTGAAGCTGTGCGTCACAGTTACTGTGTTGGAGCAAAGCAAAAGTGCAGCAAATAAATAAGATCAAGATTTATACGAGCTTTTTTAATAAGTTTAAAAAGGTGAATTGATGGCATCATAAAACAAACAAAGATTATCTTATTCTGGTCCTGTCAGCCACCTCAATGATGTAAACATATTAATAAGAATATGTCTTCTCTTTTGGGGGAAAAAACCACAAAAAAACCACAGCGCTTAAAGACGACGAACAGTGTAATTGTGTGTGTGTGTGAATGAAAGAGAGAGTGTGAGAGAGAGAGAGAGAGAGAGAGAGAGAGAGAGAGAGAGAGAGAGGGAGAGAGAGGTGTGAAGGTTTCACTCACTCTGGTGTCTCCATTGTTTTGTCTCGAGTTGTGATTAAAAGCCTGATTGGGATCCTTGTTATAAACCTTCAGGTAGGAGTTTGGTGTGATGCTTCTGCAAACACACACACACACACACACACACACACACACACACACACACACACACAAAAAAGGTGATTATGAATCAGAATCATTTCCCATGATGAATGAATCAATTACAACAGACTCACTAATTTAGTCACTATTTTAACACACATGAATACAATTCAATTCATGAATTCAAAGCAATGAATTTAATTCTTCTGTTGAATCAGAGAGGCTCTGTGCGGGTCCTGTCATAAGAGGAACGGTCCACTATAAATGGATACAGAGTAATGCGCGTGAGGCTGTGTGCAGACTGTTGGGTGGTTATCAGATCCACACCCTCTTCTGCACTGTTCCCTGTGGTGCTCACACACACACACACCAGTAAAACAGGAAAGAGACAGAGTGATGCAGCGTGTGTGTGTGTGTGTGTGTGTGTATGTGTGTGTATCAGTATGGAGAGCTGGGCGTGGTTGTTTATAACGTTTGAAAGTTATGAGAGCAAACGTGTGTCGACACACACCCCTGAGCCGTCTGTCAAAACACGTTGCTGTAACTTCAACAGGCATGAACGGATAAACAGGTAGATAAATCGCCAATGTGCTATACAACACTAATTCCACAGAGATGTCTAGGAACGTTTACGCTCAGCAAGCTGCAGATCGTCAGCCGTGTTACTGTCACCACTCTGAACACGACTCACTTCCTCTAACAGCTCATATATTATTTATTCTCTCTAAAACACACAGATTTCAATAAGACAAATAACTACTTTTAAATCAGTTTATAGTGACTTTTATGTTGGAACAGGCGAGTCCCTGATGCCACTTACATTATAACAGCTAGAAACACTCTCTTCTCCCTGAGCTAAGGTTCTCCTCCTCACAGGGTGTGTGTGTGTGGGTGTGTGTGTGTGTGTGTGTGTGCACTAGGTGTACGATATTAATGTTAGATTTTATAAAAACGTAAGTAAATTTACCTGACGTCAGTGAGCTCGTAGTAGATGTTCCTGGCGTGGTCCTTCATGTAGATGGCCATGTTGGGTGACTCGAGCATGTTGAGCGTGAGCTGCTGAGGGAAAGCGCTGACGAACAGAGCATGCACGGTATCAGCACTCGACACCTCGTTAGGCATGAGGATCTGCTTCGTCTCCTCGCCATACTGCAGGTGCAGAACACCTGGAGAACACAGAGAACCCACAGCTGTCTAACTCATCTCTCATCACACAGCACACACACCTGTAGAGTTCTCTGACGTCTAAACCGTCTCAATATCTCTAACACCATCGCATGGACCTATCAGGCATCTCCCATATCACCATAGCAATAGCTTAAAGACCTTAAAATTAATCATTGTTTTTCCAATACGATAGCTAATGTTTTTAAAGCTGTAAGGAGAATAAATATCTGCACTGACTTTAGAGACTAAAGAATTTCAGTTGTAGAAAGTAAAAGACGCACATGTGGTTAATATCGGAGCTCATACTGCTGTCAGACTTTCAGTAAAAGCTAAATGCAGCCTCTAATGATCAATTTAAAGCCACATTTTATTTACTGAAGTGTAGAAACTGAACTGTGTGTGATGGAAATCTTAAACTCCTGCTATTTAAATTTTAAATAAAATCCAGAAGTGCCATAGCTGATTCAGCTCAGCAGCACTGAATCTCCCCCACACACATGGCACATGGTACGACCCAAAACCTCGGCTATTCTTCAACACCAAATTATTTGTTGGTACACGTTCAGCCCAGCCCTCGGGCTTCTCCTAGTCTTGGTGTTGTGTTTAAAAAGAGACGTAATGGGATACGATTCCAAATGGAGGCATCGAACCAAACCAAACTGTTTCAACATGCAGTGGCAGATTTTACTGTGGAAAAAAAAATAACAAACAGCACCATCACCATCAGACCACCAGAGCAAAGAGAAAGAAGTCGAAAATTCTGAAATACTTAAGTAATATTTTGTAAATGAATAAAGATTGTCTAGCAAATTGGTGGTAGCCAATGATTGGTTGAAGCGTTTCCTCGGCAACACAAAATAAAAGTGAGATTAGAGCCAGAAGGGATCACATCACCATGCATGAAGGTTTGAAATCATGATACCATTGATTTAAAACAGACCAAACATTTTCAATAGAAGTAAAGATTATAAATATCACAAACAAAAAAAAGTGACATTAAATATGTGACTGAAATGAAACATTTATATGCACGGATGCATAAAACGCTGAGTTACACTGATTACATTACAGACAAATAAATGTAGAAAACTCTGACTGAGGACTGAGCACAGAATCATCCAGACTTCTGAAAAACTTCTGAACCTTTTGTACTGATGAAAGTGAAGAATGTTGAAGTATCTGATGGCGATGTAAAGTGATATCGATGTGAAGGTTATGGATAGAGGATGTGATGGTGAAGGGGATGGTGAAGTGGATGGTGATGGAAAATGAGATAGTGAAGGTGAAGGTGGTGAAATGAGTGGTGATGGGGAAGATGATGGTGAGGGTGAAGGTGATGGTGGAGGTGATACCCAGCGAGCGCTCCTTGGTGTGGTTGCTGGACCTGACGACAGGGAGGCTGGCACGAGTGCGGCTGCCCCGCATGAAGGACGTGAGCGGTTCTCCTTCAGTCATGACCTCTCTCACACACTCCTGCTCTCCTAAAACACTGTGAGTCCTTATCTGGAAGAGAAACACACACACACACACACACACACACACACACACACACACACACACACACACACACACAAAACACATCAGATTTTCACAGTGATGGATTTCATTCTTAAAACTACATCTCAGAACACAATGGAAATATTTGGGAATCATAATGGATATTAAAAGCCTTTTTTGTGTCTGTAAAAGAGATGAAAAGAACATACAGAGACAGAGACATGTGGAGAGACAGAAAGAGCACAGGACATGTTCATTTCCTTCTGATTTTCCACACAATAAAATGTAAAGAGTAATGTAAATGTGTGTGTTTCTAAAACCACAGCCATCATGTGGCGAGTTTGTCCCAAATTATTAAATATTTAAAGTCCAGTTCATGAAACCACGAGCTCAGAGCTGCACATTTTCCACCTCAGTGTGTGGGAAAGAGCAGGACACATGACGCCAAAACATTCTTCTGAAAGCTCGTCATAACGACTCTGTAGGCAAATAACCACAATGACTATAGAGCAAAACTCCTTCTGGAATTATTATTATTATTATTATTGCTACAGTAAGACGAGGGTCTGTGAAGGAGTGGAACCTGCACTAAAAACTCATGCTTAAAAATTTGAAATTAGAATCAAATATGGGGTCATGATCTCTCTCTCTCTCTCTCTCTCTCTCTCTCTCTCTCTCTCTCTCTCTCTCTCTCTCTCTCTCTCTCTCACACACACACACACAAACACACACACTCGGTGGTGAAGGCTTTAAGGTGATCAGAGCGAAACCTCTGTCCTTCAACACCTCAGTTTTAATCTGTATCTTTTTTTGGGTAAATGAGCTAAAAGTAAGTAAGGATCAATTATAAATAAAATCCTTTTATCTTCGATAAGATAAGAAATGCACACTGTCCTGGATTTCAGCCAACCATGGACCTGCATCTGTGCCATATCTGGAATATGAAGCTGCACCAAAACAGGGTCAGAAGCAGCTCGGGTTAATAAACAAGATCAAATACAAATGGTCAAAAAATGATAAGTAATATCTCACCTGTTTTAGAAGTGGTGCAAACTCAAGTCATAATATTATCTACAGTTTATAGTAATAAACAACTTAATCAAAAAAAGAAGAGAAAAACACAAGCTCCTGCTCAGGGTTTTCTGAACAGCAACAAAACCGCAGCTGCACACAGAAGTCGTTATTATTTTGACTTTTCGTACAGCGGAGTCAGAAAGTTCCAGTGAGTGAAAGCGCAGTGTGGTTTAATAGTTTATTTTTTAGCTCAACTGCTCACATATTCAGCGTTATGAACTGCAGGAATGTGTGAGAGAAAAGCAGCACATTCTTCAAAACCACAATCAAAACACCCGCCTCTGAAGTGCTACAGAGTCTATGACACTAACCTCCAGTCTCCGGTTCACTCAAACCAGTTTTTACACCTCTAACTCCTCACAACACTACACAACAACACAACACTACACTACACAACTAACCACAAAACCTCCCAGTGCCCACAAACACAGTGCAACTCACACGGCTATTCAAACCACAATTACAGCAGCAGCACAATAGACACCAGGAACCTGCACTGGGTTGCCAGGTCTGGATTTTTTACAATGTTGGCTTGCAGCCAAGATTTTCACCCCATACACAGGTTCAGGTTATTAACTGAATTAGTAAATTCATAATTTAACTAAAACCGTTGACTAAAATATCTTGTAAGAAATAAAAATCTATAAAAGCCAACTGCTTTTTGTGTATGAATTGCTTAGTAAGTGTCGGTGAACTGGATTAACCAATAAAAAAAAATACCACCACCATTTTTATTTGATTTGATTTGAGGATTTAGTGCAGCTCAGTTTCTGTAGTTTTTGGAAATGGTTTTATTTCTTGCTGCAGACCTGGCAACCGAAACTTCTCCATATTCACGGCCAACATCTCAATAATTTATGTATTTCCTGGCACAAACCCAAATCCACATGAAATACTTCGAACTCAGGCCAGAATGCTGACTGACACTCTGCTTTGGTGCCAAATGTTTTTCCACCCACTGAAAGGAGAGACGATTCCAATCATTAACATTTCAACACAAAGCCGCGGACATAAAGGCGCTAATAAACGTAGGAAGTTCACGGAGAGAGCAGGTTTACTCTGTCTCAGCTAAGGAACCAGAAGAGCACGAGGACAAAATGACATCATACAGTCATGTGGCGTTCCTCAAGGTTCCATCCTGAGTCTGCTGTAGTGCTCAACATGACAATGTGTTAATGTGGTATCAATAACTGTGCCAACATCTCAACACACTGTTCTGAGACATCATGTAGATCTGATCACATCCTACAAGACTTCAATATGCATATTGTGTATTAAAAAAATGTGTCCAGGTATCGTGATGTGACATGGGTGTCATAATTTAACTCACCAAACAAAAGTGTACAAAAGATGGAGGTCAAACAGACAAAATCATCCAAATCAACAACTGTCTGATCTGAAGGTAACTCAGCTGGCAAAACTTCCAAAAGTTGTTTTTTTTTTTTTTTTATATATAAAGCGTTACATCCTAAATGTGATTTGATAAAAACATCAGGAAGTGTGATTGAACATATTCAACTATTGCTGTATAAAGCGTATAATAAAGCGTATATAACATTCAGCAAATCCAAGAGAGCCAGAGCTTCCCAAGAACATGCTCGTCATCATCTCACGCTGCAGTGACGTTGCCCTCGACTAGATTCTGGGTGTAGCTCTGACACTGCGGCATGTTTGGACACTGAAGTGGAGCGGAGTTGTGACATGCAGGAACTGTTGCAGAATCAAAATAATTCACTTCTAGTGCCAGAAAATTGCAATTAAATGCCTGGGGTGAAGTTTCATTCCCATAACACAGATGATAATATTTGCAACAGGAAAGGCCCCCACACACTGTGGTCCAGAGGCAGGAGGTTGTGGTAGATGAGATCTCAGCACAGGTGCCGCTGCTGTAGACGTTTCTGTGCAGTCAGGCATAACATCACACTGCAGGAGAGAATAAAGGCCTCAATTGTCCACGCTGCCAAATTTCACATCCACTCGTCTTGAGGTTTATGGAGCATGACAGGTGGCTCGCTGCGCAGTGTGTGTGTGTGTGTGTGTGTGGGGAGCCTGGGTAATGACTCAGTGCCTTCATTAAAAACTAGTGTTAAGCAACAGGCTCTGAAACACTAAACCGGTTTCAGCGTAGTAGAAACAGCAGATGGGGAACGCAGCATTCTTCAAGTTTTAAACCGACACAAAAGGCAGCGGATGTGAACGACAACGTGCAAAAGGCGTTCCAGCTGTAGACAGATCAGGAAATCATTTCGCTCCACGAGCCGTAAAAACACATGTAAGCCTTCAGACACTGTCATTACAGGTTACTTAGTCTGTACGAGAAAACTGTTTGTGTAGCAACGTCTTGATTAGGGGAAAACTTCCAAATACAAGTCACAGAAGAAGGCAAAAGAACGCTTCCTCAGGTCACTTCATCTAGTGTGCTGTGGGATTTGTGGGTTCGTCACTAATAACGATATCAAATAATCAAAATAATCACCCAAATGTCTAAACATAAATCTAGCATATCTCTAGCTAACAGGCTTTACATTCAATACAGAATAGAACTACGAAAAGTCACGCTTTCAAATACAAACTCTAAAAAAGATGAGAAGAAAAGTAGTTTTCTGCAAAAAAAAAAACAGAACCTCATTCAACAAATCCAAGATGGAGGAACTTTATGGAATACGTTTGTCTAGAAATTCTCAACAAAATTAAACAATTTAACAGTGAATAAAGCAGCTGGTCAGATAAAATGTTGTACTGAAGGTATCTTTTTTCCAGTGAAGGCATCAAAACAATAAATAAACAATTAAAAAAAAAATAAACAAAAGGTAAAAAAAAAAATAGTTGAGGCTGCATCATTATTTATGGAAAAAAATTCCAAAGAACAAAATAAGTTTTAATTGTAAAGTTTCAGCACAAACCTTTATCCAATCCACTGATTCCACTCAGCTGTAATAAGAACAACTTTGTTTAACACAGCTTTGTAACTGCAATATTTCCTAACAAAGTCTAACAAAGTTTTTCTGACAAATTGCTGATTTATCTTCATGTATATTCTGTAGTGTAGAAACATAGATGAAGACCATAAGAGAAGCAGTTCAGCTGGACCTCTGGTCTGCTTCACTGCTCTCTCTAATCACAGCTGGACGAAGATACGGTTCATCTGCGCTGGTCTTGTGCCAGGCCTTTGAAAATCCTGCAATGGCCAGAATAAATCAGCCTCCTCAGGCCCAGTCTCTGGCTCCAGAGGATATTGGAGGAGGGAAATTAAGGGCATCGCTCCCACGGCTCTGATATCGCTCCGAGTCAAGGGCACAGGGATTTCAGCCAATGAGAAGCCACACTGAACACGCACTGGCACCGGCAGGTCTGAGTGAGAGGCGGGGTGTGACAGGGCGGTAACTCTCGCTGGGGTGCTTCAGAAACACGGCTCCTCGCCGTCATCTCAAGCACAAAGATCAGACAAACGACAGACGTCATCAGACCTCACAAAAATGTCTCCATCAGGTCTGTTTCCAAATTGACTGTGTGTTGTGAGTATGCTAAGTACATTACAGCTTCACCTGCTAATTTCCACCGTCACAGTATTCATGTAATTAGACATCAATTCCACAGCAACTGCAATGCTCACAGTGGGCGGAGCTACACAGGGCTGAAAATAAACGCTTTCAAGTTACAAGACAGAAAAAAAAAACATAAGTAAATTTCTCATCTGTAAAGCTGTAAGCTGAAATGTGAAACTGTGATGTTACATTTTACTCCTCTCTATAACCATGTGTGATTTTTTCCCCCTAACAAATGTAGATAGTTCTTTTTATTAAAATACAAATAAATCTGTTTAACTATGAGACACGATGAGATTTCAACTACAAGCACAATCTGATGGACAGAGAGACATTTCTGAGGGTTTCTCAACTGAAACAATTCTCTCCAACAAATCCTTGGACCAATCCGATCCTTCGTCTCGCGTGGTCTGATGTTTCTTCAGTTCCCTGATCACAACTTTAGCTACGACCACCAATTATTTACCATTTACTGTGTAAAAAAACTTTACAAAGAAAAATAAAGTAGCAGAAGGTCGCTGGTGTGAGTGTGTCACTGGTACAGCTAGCTTGATTTGCTAATCTAATTTACACGAAGCCAGCCATGCAACATATAAACAATATTATATCTAATATCTAATACAGAAGCACAGGCCACACCCAAAAGCAACAACAGTAGCAGTTTCTTCACGCTCAGAAGAACATGAAGTGACAAGGGACTTTCACTGGTTAGTGTAAACACGGAGCAACAGAGATATCTGGGTTTTGCTTAATTTATCTTTGGCACCAACACAAGTGTGTAGTGATGCACAAAATACTAAATTATCACAATGTCGTGTTTAAAAATGACTCTGTTGTCAAAAAATAAAGCATACGTTAAACTGGCATATGGCATAAACTGGCATATGGTTCCAAAGTGTCCAAAGTCTGCATTTTAAAACAGCCTTTGTCCTGCTGCTGTCTGAACAAAACAAAAACAACGACGTACTGGAGATATTTTGACAACAGCGTTGTGTGTGGAAGGAAATCTGTTTACAGAACATGCATGCTAAAGAGTGAATACTTCACTAAGCCTATAATTTAGTGAGGGATGAGTATAAACACCATCTACACAAGACACACACACTCTGCACAGTCATCATTTTTTATTAAATGCTGCATTATAAAGGAAACTCCATGCTCAAAGTTATAATCAGTGAAAAACAAAACTGTAATTTAGCTGACACCACTAATCAATCTGATCACACCATGTCAATCACTCCAATCAATCACTCGTTTCCATCAGCAGTCAGTTTTAAAGAAACAGCAGAAAGCTCAGGTTTATAATCGAGGTGCCTTTTTTCAGAGCTTCAACTTTAAAAATCTGGAGTTTAATTATTTTTCAGTTTACATTTAGAAAAGATAAAGGAACTCAAAAAAATATAAACTGTGGTAGCAATTTATTGTGATATCAATAACATTAACACACTGTTGCTCATTTACAAGCAAAACAAATAGTGTAAACTGCTGTTTATAGTGTGCTTCTATTATTATTATTATTATTATTATTAGCAGTAGTAGTAGTAGTAGTATGTATTTACATTGGTACATTTTATAAAAGACTTTGAATCTTGTTCCAATGACCAACAACTAAAGTGCCAAAATGAGTAAAGATCACTTCCTTAAAAAAAAAAAGCAGGTTCTTGAAAGTGTCTTGCGGTTTTTCAGCTTATGTCTTGTCCTAAACTACTCTGTTAAATCTCTGTTCTAGTCTAAATCCACTGCACTGTGCTGTGCTTCCTGCTCCACAATCTGTTAATTAAAGCTGCGCGTGCAGAGTTAATTAAACAGTGCACGGTGACTTAATAAAGCTGGAAAAATAAGAACTGGATGAAAATAGAAATGCTGCTGAAAATCACAACACGGTACCTTAGAGCGAGATCCGATTAGTCCAAGACTTCACCGCGAACATAAACGCGTCCACACCGGGAATCGGCTCACGGACGGCGGCATGAGCGAACCGAGTCGCGCACTAGAGTGAAGCTCTAAACTTTCAGCTGATTCTCTTGCTATCGGGTTATTCTTTTGTGCTACACACGCACACTCAAAGACACGCGTGTAACCCTGGTGTGAAGCCACGCGTGTGTGTGTGTGTTTTGAAATTAATCCCTGTTCAGCTCTACCTGTTAAACCTGCTCTTCAACATATAGAATTAAACCGATTCAATAAACGAACCGAATCCGCCACAGGGAATCGTTTAGTTTTTGAACAACAAACCATCTAAAACATAAACTACATTTCTAAAATGTAACATTTCGAAATACATGTATGTATTTAATGAATATTGCTTGATTAAGTACCGTAATACGCACGTTGTGTTGTTATTATTATTATCGATTCGTTTGAACTGTTCCGTTTAATCGACGTATGAATGAGTCGAATCAGAGAGTCATTTTGGTATGTAAACTTTTTTCTTTTATTTCAGCACTAAAACCGTAGACATGAATTTCCATATCGTATTTGTGGTCAATAAAGAAAAATCAACGATTCGTTTCACGTAAATGGTTGTGTTCCCAAAAGTCGGTTCAGTGTAGTGATTCGTATCGTTGTGAAAACGCGGCGTCTTGTGGTCAAAGCGCGTCGGTACATTGTAAAGTCTGTAGTTCAAATCAGTTCTGCAGCATAGATGACAATGTCAACGTATGTAAACGAGATATTTTAAGTGCTTTTAAAACAATCACATACTTTTAATTATCCACTAAGGAAATAAATCCGAAAACAAAGTTCCTTTGATGAAAAATTTCAGACACACTCGGTTAATCAAGCAGAGACGACATGCTGGAAATGTCAGGTGGAATTGAACTGCTATAGAATTGTAATCTTTACTAAGTCCATTAAGAGAAAAATGCTAATAAAGTGACAATTCATTGCACAGTAACATCACAAGAACAACTGAATTAATGTTCTCATTTAGAAAAGCTTCAAGACATACCACAGAGATTTATCCTGTCAATAAAGTGATTGTTCTGAGTTAAACATGACAGTGATTCTAATCGCAACACAGGAACTGTACTAATTGCTGCATCATTGAATGTCATATAGAATGATTAAAAGGAAATTTCATCTCCAGCCAATTATACAGTAAACCATCAGATAATCAATGACTTCTGATTAGCCACAGAACTGCAAAACACAGTTTATGTAAGCAATAAAGTACAGTGCATAAACTCCCTGTGAATGAGCTGTTGCTATAAAAATGATAAAGCTGTGATTTGCTGTTGCACTACTGTCAGAGATGCAGAGCTGAAAATCAAAACCTTCTGACCAATCAGAATCCAGATCCAGAACTCTACAGCACTCAAGAGCTTACGTGATCTCGGAGTCTCTCCTGATGTCCGGCAATGGCCGATGCGTGATGAGGGTATTTCTGCTTCAGGAGTTCCAGAAAGGCCTCTCTACGCTGCTCTGTATTCTGCACCTGCATGGTGAACGTGTGCTTTCGAGGAAGCGTGCAAGGGGACCAGGGGTTCAATCGGTCACCCTCGTCCCTGCTGCTTGTCTTCCTGTCCAGATTATCCACATCCTCTGCCGAGCACGGTCTCTGCTCACTCCTCACCTTCTCTGATGAGCAGATGGAAAAAAAACACGTCATAAAAGTTGATAACTCTGTGAGGGATAACACAAAGAGTCTACAGGATTTATCATATATCGTATTCACACACAAATTATATGTATAATGAAATTATACAGGAAATTACACTTTAGATGTTATTTAAAAATATGTTCAAAGTCATCATTAATCTGGGTTGCCAGGGTTGTGTTTTTTGTAGCTGGTAATGTTTGTGATTCCTGTCACTGCATCTAAACCCAGAATATGTTCATGTTTATTTCATATCAGTCATTTTATAGACTTTCATTATTACTGACCTGAACACAAATTCATGAGCTAAGTGTTTTTATAAAAATGAATCTTCGGTCAGTCATAAGAAAATCCTGAAGGAATGTTGTTTGGGAATTAATACATTCTGTTACTATAATTGCTATAATAATACATAATTGTACATACCGTCTGTTGCTATTCAGCTAAAAATCTGATTAGCAGGTAAAAGCTTAATTTACACTTATTTAATACCTTGTTGTATGAAATAATTCATTTTATAAAGTGATGCTAACAAATAGACCAGCCTGCTATTTAGCTATTTACATATAACAGCTATGATAACCTCTGTGAAATGTTAGTAGTACTATGTTTAGCTAACAAAATCCAGTGACAGCTTGTTATGGTTCCAAGCGAGTTACCTAATTTATTATTATCAAACAAAATCCAGATAATTTTTTTAAGTTAGTTTACATCCTATCAGGTAAAAATGCATTTGAGACGGAGCCACAGTTTGAGGCCATCGTTCTAATAAAAGTTGAATGACATCATAATCTGACTGAACTGTAATTGCACTCCCACATGATCTGAGCCATTGTTTTGTACGGAAAATACTTCATAACTTTCCACTTTCCATCTCCACATGATGTACAGATCACTTCCTGTTATGATTGCAATGAGCTAATATATATCCTAAGTAATATACAGCATAACAGGTTCTAACACAATTACAGACAACATATTTCATGGCAAAAAATAACACTCCTGCTTTGTAACAGTACAGCAATGAACAATTCCTCTGAGATTGATTAGTGGTTTATGCTAAATTAATCAGTGTTATTTTAGTCATATGGAGCAATTTATTACTTCTTTAACAACACTTCTGAAGTAAATGTTGATGTTCCTGATAATTCTGTATTTGCAGTGTCTGTGTAAATGACTGATTGCAGTAACAAACTGTTATTTATTCTGTAATAGAACACTGTAACACTAGAACTAGCTAGAACTAACGTACTTAATAACACCCTAGCAAAGTCACTTAAATGAATAAAGTATTTAAAGTGAATGCAGCCGCAATAATAAATGTGGCAATTAACATTAACGACACTCTTCCTTATACAGAAGCGGCTCCAGGCTCAAGACTCTTACCCAATAAACTGAAAAGATTTGTGTGCTGTTAACAGGATATCGTTGTCTTGCTTTTCATGTACTTTCCCTCCATTCTTTAATGAGATTTAAATTCCACCCCAAGCCCATTTTAGAAGACAGACAGAACTGCGTGTTGTGGCTCATCCAGATCCGCTGAAGAGACAAAGGCTGTGAGATCAGTCAGTGGTTATGTTTTTTATTTAACTCCATATCACATGCATGATAACAGCTACACACACACATCTCTCTCACACACACACTCACAGTACAGACCCACACACACACACACACGCACACAAACACACACACACACACAGTAACACGAATAAACACAGTATTGTGTACACACACAGAGTAACACAGATTCACACAGTTTACACACCCACACACACACACAGAGTACAGACACACACACAGTAACACAGATACACAAAGTTCCCAAACACACACACACACACACACACACACACACACACACACACACACACACACACACACACACACACACAGATAAACACAGTATCGTTTACACCCATACAGAATAACACAGACACACACAGTACACACACACACACACACACACACACACACACACACACACACACACACACACACACACACACAGATAAAGACAATATTGTTTACACCCATACAGAGTAACACAGACACACAGTATACACACACACACACACACACACACACACACACACACACACACACACACACACACACACACACACACACACACACACACACACACACACACACACACACACACACACACACACACACACACACACACACACACACAGATAAAGACAATATTGTTTACACCCATACAGAGTAACACAGACACACAGTATACACACACACACACACACACACACACACACACACACACACACACACACACACACACACACACACACACAAACTTGGCTCATCAGGAATCTATCTAGGAATAACTGGGATCTCAGTTCAGAAATTCTGAGTGGAACCAGGCTTCAGGCCTCACCTGACCAAACCACATTCTTTTTCTGTTCACAAATATACAGTACCTCTTATTCTGATACCATTTACTCCACTGAGTTCTGGGCTCTGATTGGTTATAAGTTTACTTGTCAGCTAATTAAAAACAGCAACCATGACAGTGGCTAGGGTTTGTATTAATATAATATATTAATATATTAATTAACTGATATAGTTCTTTAGTAACAGGTCATTCACAGGGCTGTGCACAGCACATGCTCCACTGATAATAAACAGGTTCTAAACTGTGTTTGTGTATCATGTGTGGAAGGAGACTCCAGTGACAGCACTTTATAACTGTCAGGTAAACTGAACTTAACATATTCAGGACAGAAAAGTTTACATGCTTTGTTTCTAACCTTTCGAACATCTCTGCTTACATTACACTTATCATAGGATTTCAGAGAATTTAAAATGAAGTAATTAAAACAAAAATGCTAAACTGCACAAGGTTCAGAAGCTCAGCCCCGGCACTGTGTATCTCGTATCTCACACCAGACAGATGTATTATATCGCTATACTAGAAGGCCTCTCATTGTTCTTCCACCAGATGTTGAGTATTTGTTGTTATGGATGCTGGTATAAAATATGGCACTAAATGTTCAAACATCTGGAAGGTTCTGTGAGCACAACAGCATCATTAAAACTTTTAGATAGGTCCTAGATGACTGACGACAGAGCAGCTGTTCACACACTAGTGTTCATTAAAAATGTGATTGTGTTTACTAATGTTTTGGACAATACACATGAACACATGCAGAAACAGAGAGAGAGAGAGAGAGAGAGAGAGAGAGAGAGAGAGAGAGAGAGAGAGAGAGAGAGAGAGAGAGAGAGAGAACGAGAACGAGAACGAGAAGTATTCAGTTAGAGTGATATGTCACAGGTGTGTCAGATTGTAGAACCCAAGCAATCCACTTTATAATGAGATAATTACAATTTAATTGAAAAAGGAAATTATTATGAATTATTAGTTATGTCTTAATTACAAGAGAGCACACCTCACCCAAGAAATAAAAAACCCTCTCAGCTAGTGATGATCTTGACCTGTTCTTTTAGATGCTAGCATTTGGGACACGCCTGTAACAACAAAACAAGTGTGTGTGTATTGGATCTCTGTTAATGTTTTGTTGCAAAAAAAGCTTCTTCATTTTCCTTTCCTGGAAAATCCACAAGCATGGTGGAGAAAATCCAGGCATTGTCCTACTCCTAGCTCATTTCCCAACTGTGTGAGGTCAAGTGTAGGGGACGATTTCCTCAAACACACACACATACACACACACACGGATGTTTTTAATGAGCTCTCGGATCTTGAAACCAGAGCTCCCGGGACTTAAATCATTTTAAAGTTTACATAAAGGACATTTATAGAAGAGACGTCTGCTCACTTATTAACAGACCAAAATAACATTTCATATCTCTACATGCTGATAGAAACGTCTAGAAATCTGCCTCCAATTAAACTTAAACCACAAACATGCTGGAAGAGAGAGAGATAGATTTTCATTATAGTAAAAAAAAAAATCCTACCACACAAAGATCTTAGCGTCATATATTCTACACAAAATGTTCTGTGTAAAATCCTACAACAGAAATAATTATTTTAATGCTTTACTAGCTAGGAAATCTTAATCATCTAGTGAACCCTAAAAGAAAAAAAAATACTTCCTCCACCTTCAGAGCCCTAAATATATCAACAAAACATTAATAAAATAATAAAGATATATACCCAGTGCACAAGATATCTAAGCACTAATGGATTTCATGTACATTATAGCAACTAATCCACAAGCTTGCATTAAACATGCTAACACATGAACTAGCATTACTATAAAGAGGCTGATCCACAAAAACAGTTCAACTGTCCCATGTCCTTGAGTAGCTGCAGCTTTGTCATTCAATTTTACTTTAACCCTGATTATTCTCACCGTCAGATAAATCTCGGCTTGTATCAGTTCTTCCACGTGAGTTCGGCTGCAGGAGCTCAATTACATCTGTATTCATCTTTCTTCCTTTGCCAAGCTGCATATAACCTCACCATTAACACTGGAACTTGTGTAAGGAGTTCAAGCCAAGTTCTGCTTTTTAATGAGAAACTCAGAGAGAACCAAAGTTCCACTTGGGCAATTCAAATGATTACTGAAATTTGATAAAGAGGCGTGACACTTTAATGATTTGCAGCCAAAATACAAAGAAAGTCATTTCTCTTCCTCATCATAATTCTTAAACTTGTTAACGTTGGTATTGAGATTTGACTTTCAGCTTAATTACTAATCCAAAAAGTCTCTTCCTGTTCGATCAGATTTAATACTGTGTGTCTGCATGGTGTTATTTAACAGCGTTACAATAAATAAATACAGACTCCAGCAGTGGCTCATCCACATTCAGCCCTCAAAATGTATAGTTACATCTTTTAAATAATGGTCTCTAATTCACTCGCCATTCTAGATGTTGCTCACTGCCTTGTTTAACACCATAGAGTTATCATTACACCTTGTGGTTAAACATGGGAACTGCTGCAAATGCAAATAGAGGTGAACTGGGCCAAGAATCATGCTGCCCCAATGCTCAGGGGCAGAGCAGCAAACAGGACAGTTAATGACAGGGTTGCCAGATTGTTCTAATAGAAAAGCATCCAAGATTTTGTTTTATAGTTCTTATTATTTGCTAATTAACAGAATCTAAATCTAATTTAGAATTAAATCTAAATCTGTGTATATTAAAAAAGGCAGACTGTAAATGCAGGCAGTGTTTATATGAGGTACAGAGCAATGTCTATTGTAAGGTATATTGTAAATACTTGGAAATGAAAATGAGGGCATATGAAATGGATAATGACAGCACTACAGTGACCTTATTTTGGAGAGAAAGATGAAAAATGTCTTTCTCCAGTAGTGATTTTCTTAGCTAGGTTATTTTTCTGGGTTTTGTGGTCTAGTAAAACTGGACATTTTGCTAAAACCTGGTAAACTCAAATAATAATATCACATATATCAAATATAATAGCTGAACAAGTCTACATCATGCTCACACACACACAAGCACACACACTATGCAGATGTAAGGACTATAGCGTGACTTTACGTTCGCAGCAGAACCACCCTCAGGATGTCTGTGACATTTCCATCATTGTACTGGAACTGAAACATGTCTCAGATTCCTACAGAGAGATGTCACGTGAAATAACTCAGAACTCAGACTTTATTTCAGGTCTGTGTTACATGATATGAGGAGAAGGCAAAGCAGGAAACCCTGCAGCTTGAAGAAGATGTGATGTAAACATGCAGTTAGAAGAAAAATCAGAATTAGTATGCGATTGAAAATAACACCATTTCTTCAAAAAGCCAAATTTAACAAACAAAATTAAGAACAGAGTTCAGACATGATCCTGAAATATCCACCAACACAAGAGTCATTCCAAAGCTCCGTTATAACTGTGAGAAATTTCCTGATACACTATCTTAATTTGCAAGTGAACTTGAAAAAAGTGTCTTTCACAAGCAAATATGTGACATTCTGACGCTCAGAGCCTTTTAACCAGAGTTTTTTTGAATTTGCACCAGTATTGGACCGTGAGAGCATTAATATAATCCCGTTTTCATATCTGCACTGCTGCCAGAGCTGCTGTTCTCAACAATTACAATAAACTCTGCATAAATCTACAGTTTTAGAAAACAATCACGGAAGTGATTTCTGAAGAAATTCACACACACACATCTTCATCACTTCCACATTCTGTACTCACTACATCATCATCTGGTCACAATACAGAAAAAGATGAGATAATCCTCAAATATTTTCTTAGATCATATATTTTTGCATAAATACATTTTTTATATGTTTTGAAATATTTTTAAATTAATATTTTAATTTTAGAAGTAATATTTAATTTAAAATCTTCATACTTGCTTTTAAAGTGATTAAAATTTATATAAATATTGTATTTATCAGGTAACACAGTCATTTTGAATTAAGCTGATCTTAGCTTCAGTCACAAACATTTTAAACAAGGAAAAAGTCCTTTTTGCACAACAATGTTTTAATGAATTAGTAATGAATTGTTAATAGCACTAAACTATAACTGCTAAAATTTCATTATCGTGGCCGAATCAGTGCAAACAAATTGAACAACACTTCTTCACACCTTCAGTTATTTTATCAAAAATTCCTTCTCTCTGTTCTTCATTACTTATATGATTGAAATAAAAACTCACCAAGTCAATTGTTTTTCTTCTCTTTAAATCACACACGAGAAAAACGTTGTGTCCTGAAATCGCTCTAGTCCTGCTTCCTAACACCTCTTTTACACACTGAGTGTTTGTTTAACTGTGACCGTGTGTTTGTTTGTCTGTGTGTGTGTGATCTGCATTCAGAGGAAGTGCTATTGTGTGGTTAATGGTGTTCCATCTCTTCAAGTGACCTCACCTCCGTTAGGAGGATAAAAGGTGTGAAAATCACAGTGTGTGTGTTTAGGGTCAGAGTTTAGGAGAGGGATCTGTTACACAAAGACATCCTGGAGTAGGGAGTCACCCGCATACCAACAGATTTCCCCAAACACACACACACACACACACACACACACACACACACACACACACACACACACACACACACACACACACACACACACACACAAGCACAAACACAAGCACAAACACAAACGCACACAGACAGAAGTGCTAGTTATTTATTATTAGTATAGATAAGTATGTGTGTGTGTGTGTGTGTGTGTGTGTGTGTGTGTGTGTGTGTGTGTGTGTGTGTGTGTGTGTGTGTGTGTGTGTGTGTGTGCTGCTCTGATGAAGGCCTTTCGGGAGTCTCTGGGTTTGACAAAACCAAGCTGATTGATTTAGTTCAGCCGTGTCCTGGAGCGTTGATCTCAGCTCTGCAATGCTGTAACGCGCACACACACAGCAGATCATGTTGCCCACTACACAGTGGAGACTCAGGAGTATCACTTCTATCTAACACACACACATCTCCTTCACTGAGACTGACACAGAGGCCACACCTCCTTACTGAGACTTACACAGAGGCCAAACCTCCTTCATTGAGACTGGATCAAAGGCCACACCTCGTCCATTGTGATGGGTACAGAGGCCACACTTCCTTTATTGAGACTGACCCAGAGGCCACACCTCTTTCACTGAGACTGACACAGAGGCCACACCTCTTTCACTGAGACTGACACAGAGGCCACACCGCCTTCACTGAGACTGACCCAGAGGCCACACCTCTTTCACTGAGACTGACACAGAGGCCACACCGCCTTCACTGAGACTGACCCAGAGGCCACACCTCTTTCACTGAGACTGACCCAGAGGCCACACCTCTTTCACTGAGACTGTCACAGAGGCCACACCTCTTTCACTAAGACTGACCCAAAGGCCACACCTCTTTCACTGAGACTGACCCAGAGGCCACACCTCTTTCACTGAGACTGACCCAGAGGCCACACCTCCTTCACTAAGATTGAACCAGAGGCCACACCTCTTTCACTGAGATTGACACAGAGGCCACACCTCTTTCACTGAGTCTGACACAGAGGCCAAACCTCCTTCATTGAGACTGGAACATAGGCCACACCTCCTCCATTGTGATGGGTACAGAGGCCACACTTCCTTTATTGAGACAAGCAGAGAGGCCACACCTCCGTCACTGAGACTGACCCAGAGGCCACACCTCTTTCACTGAGACTGACCCAGAGGCCACACCTCTTTCACTGAGACTGTCACAGAGGCCACACCTCTTTCACCAAGACTGACCCAAAGGCCACACCTCTTTCACTGAGACTGACCCAGAGGCCACACCTCTTTCACTGAGACTGACCCAGAGGCCACACCTCTTTCACCAAGACTGACCCAAAGGCCACACCTCTTTCACTGAGACTGACCCAGAGGCCACACCTCTTTCACTGAGACTGACCCAGAGGCCACACCTCCTTCACTAAGATTGAACCAGAGGCCACACCTCTTTCACTGAGACTGACACAGAGGCCACACCTCTTTCACTGAGACTGACCCAGAGGCCACACCTCTTTCACTGAGTCTGACACAGAGGCCAAACCTCCTTCATTGAGACTGGAACATAGGCCACACCTCCTCCATTGTGATGGGTACAGAGGCCACACTTCCTTTATTGAGACAAGCAGAGAGGCCACACCTCCGTCACTGAGACTGACCCAGAGGCCACACCTCTTTCACTGAGACTGACCCAGAGGCCCCACCTCTTTCACTGAGACTGACACAGAGGCCACACCTCCTTCACTAAGATTGAACCAGAGGCCACACCTCTTTCACTGAGACTGACCCAGAGGCCACACCTCCTTCACTGAAATTGACACAGAGGCCACACCTCTTTCACTGAGACTGACCCAGAGGCCACACCTCTTTCACTGAGACTGACCCAGAGGCCCCACCTCTTTCACTGAGACTGACACAGAGGCCAAACCTCCTTCATTGAGACTGGAACATAGGCCACACCTCCTCCATTGTGATGGGTACAGAGGCCACACTTCCTTTATTGAGACAAGCAGAGAGGTCACACCTCCGTCACTGAGACTGACCCAGAGGCCACACCTCTTTCACTGAGACTGACCCAGAGGCCACACCTCTTTCACTGAGACTGACACAGAGGCCAAACCTCCTTCATTGAGACTGGAACATAGGCCACACCTCCTCCATTGTGATGGTACAGAGGCCACACTTCCTTTATTGAGACAAGCAGAGAGGCCACACCTCTTTCACTGAGACTGACCCAGAGGCCACACCTCTTTCACTGAGACTGACCCAGAGGCCACACCTCTTTCACTGAGACTGACACAGAGGCCAAACCTCCTTCATTGAGACTGGAACATAGGCCACACCTCCTCCATTGTGATGGGTACAGAGGCCACACTTCCTTTATTGAGACAAGCAGAGAGGTCACACCTCCGTCACTGAGACTGACCCAGAGGCCACACCTCTTTCACTGAGACTGACCCAGAGGCCCCACCTCTTTCACTGAGACTGACCCAGAGACCACACCTCTTTCACTGAGACTGACACAGAGGCCACACCTCCTTCACTAAGATTGAACCAGAGGCCACACCTCTTTCACTGAGACTGACACAGAGGCCACACCTCCTTCACTAAGATTGAACCAGAGGCCACACCTCTTTCACTGAGACTGACCCAGAGGCCACACCTCTTTCACTGAGACTGACACAGAGGCCACACCTCTTTCACTGAGACTGACCCAGAGGCCACACCTCTTTCACTGAGACTGACCCAGAGGCCACACCTCTTTCACTGAGACTGACACAGAGGCCAAACCTCCTTCATTGAGACTGGAACATAGGCCACACCTCCTCCATTGTGATGGGTACAGAGGCCACACTTCCTTTATTGAGACAAGCAGAGAGGTCACACCTCCGTCACTGAGACTGACCCAGAGGCCACACCTCTTTCACTGAGACTGACCCAGAGGCCCCACCTCTTTCACTGAGACTGACCCAGAGACCACACCTCTTTCACTGAGACTGACACAGAGGCCACACCTCCGTCACTGAGACTGACCCAGAGGCCACACCTCTTTCACTGAGACTGACCCAGAGGCCACACCTCTTTCACTGAGATTGACACAGAGGCCACACCTCTTTCACTGAGACTGACACAGAGGCCAAACCTCCTTCATTGAGACTGGAACATAGGCCACACCTCCTCCATTGTGATGGGAACAGAGGCTACACATCCTTTATTGAGACAAGCAGAGAGGCCTCACCTCCATCACTGAGATTGACACAGAGGCCAAACCTCCTTCACTGAGATTGACACAGAGGCCACGCTTCCTGCAGTGACATAACATATAACACATCCCCTTCACTGAGCTAAAAGAGGCCTTCAGTGTCATAACATAGGCCACAGCTCCTTAAAACACTTAAGAATCAGTTCTAGTGAACCAGTCACTAGAACCCTGAGCAGTGAAAAAGGGCAGAAAACAAAGCTACAGTCCTGAAAGAGATGAAACTGTCCCAAGAGTTAAGTGACAAAATCACACTGCTGTGTCTGAGGGGAGGGGTCGTGGCTGCTGAATCCACTCATGGATTCAAGGTCATGAAACGTCAGAAAATTTTCACTTAGCCTTGGAAGAAGACCTCTGCGTTATGAAACACTGTCAGACTACACCACTTCCTTACTGTGGAAGAGAGGACAAGGTTCTGCTCAGGCATGAAGATGAAGAAGCATATGTTTTTTTAAACTCATCTATAATGCTTACACTCCTCAAAATCTTATCAATTTCATTATTTTTATCTTATTTCTGCTAATTTTATTGATTATCTGATCAATCCTGGATTCTGATTGGCCAGAAGCTGCACTACGTTTTGTCTTAGTAACTTCCAGATGGAGAAGCCATGCTGATGCAGTGACACGAACCAATCATAGAGAGAAATAATCCTCTTTAGAGTGGTAACAATAACTCCGCTTCATCATACAACCTTGTCACTTAACATTGAAACAAACAACGGAGTCGACTTATTGAACCAAACATCCAATTCAATCAAAAATGTTTTAGTCAATTAATTTCTTTAGAATTGTTGAGATCAATCCCACAGGTTTGTTCTGTTTGATAAAGTCCTAATCAAAGACATGTCTCTATGTGTGTGTGCATGTGTGTGTGTGAGAGACAGAGAGAGAGAGAGAGAGAGAGTATGAGGATTGCTTATGGCGTGTCCCAGATGGGAGCTGGAGTGGAAGCACTGAGGAGGCAGCATGTTAGAGAGGAGCATGCTGTCTTCTTACTACTGCTGCTTTGAGCTTGTGTGTGTGTGTGTGTGTGTGTGTGTGTGTGTGTGTGTGTGTGTGTGTAAAATCATATCTCAGACTAAATCACCGGTTGTGGGTTTGACCACCAGCACATGGAGTTTGGTGTAATTACTGCAGTGCATTAGTGTGGACTCAGGAACAGAAGGGCTCAGTGTGAAGCGGTTCTTTGACACACACACACAGTGTTCAGTGTGCTTGAACAGAACCTCTGGGTGTTCTCCTCTTCTGTGTGTTTTTTTAGGCAGGTTGAGAACCTGGGATCACACTGGTTTCCGAGAGCGTTTGAGTCATGTAGGTCACAGTCTGCTTCAGAATGAGAAAGTGAATCGACTCTGAATCTATTTGATGCAAGAAGTTAATCAAACATGTCATGTCTATTGGGTTACTAAACTGAGCCAACGAACAGAGCTGTAGAGCTGCAGAAATGCTGAGTGTTCAGGAAATTTGAAGACAATAAATGCTGGATGCAATACGCAAAATTCATCATTACTTTATCAGCGATTTAGCACTGACATTGTGCTCGCTGATCTCTACTCTCCAAACGTTTGTTGTCTTTTTTTCTGCTTTATCACAGCAACAAGGCACTAATATTTTTACTATGACCATAGTTTACCAGGCTTTTGCTGTCATTCTCCTCTCTAACTGTCTGAAAAGAATGTTTTATGGAAAACCTCCGTTTCTCTGATATGAATGACGGTGTGAGTTTTGTCGCCGTGTAATTTCGCAAGTGGTTTAATGGCATTGCTACACCATTCAGGAAAAATTAACGTCAGACTTCTGCATTGCACAAAGACAACCACAGGAGGTGCATTTTAAAAATAGTGTGCAGTTCATCAAGGCTGAAGCTTCACATTGGCCAGATTTACTGACTAAGGCTGCTGAATAATTTCACATCAATGGCAAAATATCCGCTATTGCATGAAGGATTTGTGAAGGCTCTGGGGTAATTCTGTTTCCTCTAGAGATCCCAGGACTGCCGATTCCATCCTGTGCCTCGGGTCTTGTCTTCGGTTCTGCTCCACCACCCAGCTAATAGAGTGTGATATTACTGGCGGGGAAAAACTAGTCACACATGGTAGAGTTATTTAATGTTAGCCACCAATTAAAGTGGTTTAATTCTGAGCAGATTTGCACATTGCTGAGATCAAAAACACAGATGGAAAAAAAAATCAAAAACAGGAAGTGGAGCAGGAACTAGGAACTAGTGATGGGCCAAAATGCAAAAAAAAAAAAAATAATGAACTTTATACTTTTTAAAAACCTCCTGATAGATACCATTTTTCACTAAGTTGATTATGTTTATTACCCACAATACACTTCAGGTTTCATGTCAAACAGAAGGGAATAACCTTAAATAAATTTGCAACAAAGCAGGTTTTTAACCAAACGACTAATTATTCAATTAAGCTCTTAGCTATACACCTAATGAGCTTCTGTAAAGAAATCTCCATTTCCAGAGAAACACCAGAGGATGCAAGGTGATGACTTTATTTGCCACATCTTGTGTGGATCCAGAGTCTATCCTGGGATTCACAGCTTGTTCACACATCTGGTGGAGACAGTCTTCTTAAAAAGTCAGCTTAAATTTATCCCATATTACAACATCTATCAGATAGCGCTTAGATTTCTATTGCTGAGATGAAAATATGATGCATGGATGACTGCTCATCAGTTAAAGCTTGATCCTAGCAAAACTGAACTGCTGTTCATCCCAGGTGATTCATCCCCAGGTCATGACCTTGCTATATCCCTGAACAATGATCTGATCTCCCCTTCAGCCACAGCTCGCAACCTTGGGGTAACCATGGACAATCAACTGTCCTTTTCCTCTTATGTTGCTAATGTGATTCGTTCATGTCACTTTCTTCTCTACATTAGAAGGATGTAAGGTTCTTCAGGTACTTCATTTCAAGACTGGATTACTGCAACACACTGCTGGCAGGTCTACCTATGAATGCAATTCGTCCTCTGGAAATGATCCAAAATGCAGCTGCACGGGTTGTTTTCAACACATGTTTTCTCGCATACCATCCCGCTGCTGCGATCCCTCCACTGGCTTCCGGGAGCTGCACACATCAGATTCAAAACAATCATGCTGGCCTACAAAGCCCTCATCACTACTCGCACTGCAAACCGTACCCTCCGAACTACCGGCACTGCTCGACTGGTTCCACTATCTCTCAAGGTAAGAGGCAAGTATACTACAAGACTCTTTTCTGTTCTGGTACAAAGGTGGTGGAATGAACTTCCCCTAGGGGTCTGGACAGCTGAGTCACTGGATGAGTCAACGGTGGTTGAAGACCTACTTATTCAGGAAACACTTCAACTAGCACTTCTTTCCCTATCTTTTGCATTTATTTAAAAAAATAAAAAACCTTTGAAACATTTTCATTGGAACTTTGTATCTTAAGTATGTGTGAACTAGCATTAATGTATCCAATGATAGAGATTTAAGCACTTATGTATGTCGCTCTGGATAAGGCCGTCTGCCAAATGCTGTAAATGTAAATGTAAATGTAATGCTTCAAAATAGTCCAGTGTTTTCTGCCAAGCTGCCAATCACCCCTCCTGTTTGTGCTGAATAAAGCCCCAGCGGTCCTCTGACTTATAAAGTCACTCAAATGAATTCTGGACCAATTTGGCTTCTAAATAGACTTCATTTGAGCAAGGACAGGCCTTTCAATCTCCTTTAAATAAACTGACTGTCAGGGGTTTTAAGTATGCAGTAAACAGGCCGGACATCAGGAGATAGCTGACATCCATCAGACACTGTTTCCCTAAAAACACACATGACTATAAGGAGGCCTTCAGTCTCAGTATGGGCTGTAAGTGCTATAGAAAAGCCTGTGTAAAGTTCTGTGACAGGACAAGAGCAGTCATGAGAAAGCTGTAATAGAAATAAAGACAAATCTCTGAACTACGTTTATTTGATTAATGTGAAGATGTTTTCATCCTGGGATCTCAATCCATACAAGTTACTGATAAAAGCCTTGACATGCTTTTTTTTTTTTTTTGCTTGCCTTGTACGAATCAGAGCTCTGTGTTGTGTGTTTTTCAGCCACTGAGCAGTATGATCAGCTTGAATGAGATCATGAGCGAGGGAATGTATCCAATCAGCAGAAAGAAACTGTGATACTAATCCACTCCATACAGACAGGAATCAGGAGACAATACACACGTGAGCTACTGTCGCACAATGACACAGCACATGAACCTCAGTCAGTCTTTATCCAGCAAAGCAAACAACACACCAGAAAGCCAGAGTAAGCAAACTTCACTTTTTGTACCAACAGAGAATAAATGTGGCATGTTTGTGAAATGTTTAATCATCCAGTCATTCAAATAACGAATAGTGGTAAGACAGAGTGCAAACATTCACCAATGACCGAGTAGAGTCTATAGCTAACACTTGGTTAATAAGGTGTTCCTCGAGGCTCGGTATTTGGTCCGCTGCTCTTTGTGTTTTTCTCTGTGTTAAAGGTATAATGCATTGGCACTCTCACTATCTGTGTCTGTAAACCTGAAGTGGGCATGGAAATACAGCTGAAGACAGGAAAATGTGTTCGACCTCCGCTACATCACTTTGTTTTATATAATGGAAAAGATAAAACGGCGGCTAAATGGAGGCAGAGCAACTCCTAAATTACAGACACACACACAAACACAATCTTTTCTTCCTTTTAGAAACTGCCATTACTTTTGTCCTAATTGAAGGTCCAGTCTTAGTATTTTATTTATAGTATTTTTGTATGCATAAGTTACAGGTTTTTTAAATGTTTAATAGAATACATCATTATTGTGATGACTGAAGGAATAGGTTGTGAAGCATTTATTAAATTTGAAAACCGTTTATTGATTGCATGCATTTGTATGCTTTATACTTTGCCTTGTTTGATATAATATGCTAAAGTGGTAGCTATAGACATTCTTTACCTGTTAACAACATTAGTCTTGTAGAAGAAGAGGAAAAATAAAGACATTTGTGGTCACTTTTCTTTTCAAGTTGTCTATCTGCAGTTTATATCGGGTGAAGGCTTCAGCAATTGTCTGAGGATTCTCTTTAGTTCTGCTCAGGATGTGACACTACCCTGGTACCTCAGCAGTAAAATATCTGATTCTGATATTTGGAAGCTTTTGTGTAAAGAGCTGTTTTGTTTGAGATGACTAGTGCTGTGTCGAAGGTATGAGTCCTTACCTTGTTTGGCGATCACCTTCAGGCTGTGCTCCTGAAGCTCCTGGTGTTGGACTGGTGTGGATCTCAGCAGGTTTCCTTCACTGCCAGCTCTCATCAGCCTCTCTCCCACGATCAGCATTGTGGAGCGATCCCCCGGCAGCTCCTTCCGTGACTGCTTAGCTGTTTTCACTAGACGTGACGAGATCATTTTCTGCTGTGTCAATGTAATGACGTATCCCCTCTCAAGATTGAGATCTCCAGATCTTCTCGCTTTGGCAGCATAAAGTCAAAGCTGTTTCCTTGTGCACAGGAACTTCATTATGCTTGCTCAGAAGTTTGGACAAGAAAAGAGGCCACTTCAGCCCTGTCCTGTCTAACCAGATCCGAGTCCAACCCTCCAATGCTGCTGTGCTTCACCAATCCCTCCACACTCAGCACAAACGCTCCCTCTGGCTCTGAGCTCAGGACTCAGATCCCTCGTACACTCGGCTAGCTGTGTGAGCTGCACATGGATTTAACGAGGCGAGACGATTACTGTGGAGTGAGGGAGCAAGACAGGCACAGAGAGAGAGAGAGAGAGAGAGAGAGAGAGAGAGAGAGAGAGAGAGAGAGATTTATTCCCTAACTGCATGCATCATGGCGTCAGCCTGAGAGAAAAGAACCTCGAAATGATGGACGTCCAACAGAAATTGCAGCGTTTACAAAAATCAAAGTCGGCAGAAGCAGAAAGCCGGTTAGAACGTCAGGTTTACACACACACACTCACATCCACAACATTGTCATCAGCATGTCTCCTCTGCTTACATCATCCACAGTGAGATTTTAAACTTTTGGTATCATACGAATCCCATTCTTAATATGTCATTTTATGATTACTTGCATAAATTTTCAAGGCCTATGTCATGAATCCAAAACAAAATCCAGATTTTTTTTCTCAAAGCTCTCAGTGTTCAATATCAATTTACTTTTTACTAATTTTACTGATTATTTAGTTAAATATGCTGAATAAATCACAGGTTTATGTTAATTTCACTGGATCTAATATATTATTGTTTCTATAGTAACAGCTCATTCAGAGGGCTGGAATGGACTGAAACAAGTGTTTACTGCTTTAACATAAGTGACAACAAAAGCCACCTTTCACATCAGTAAAACTAGAAACAGATAAAAATGACAATGTCGATCTTTAATAAATAAAAATTGTAACTTTTTGCTAAAAATTACTCTGGCATAAGAGAAATGAAAAACTTTAGTATGTGATTTGACTGACAAATTTACTCATTCCACTAACAAACTTTAGCTCTCTAACATCTCAGTAGCTAGCTGACATAAACAGCAACCAGTTTTTAGTTAACACTTAAAAAAATGTAAATAACATTAATCTTAATGATGCCATTAGAGAATCATTTCACAGCCTTACTGCAGCATTTTGGCTTCTTTAAAATAATAAAGCGCTAAAATATTATTTTGCAAATAATTGGTTTCCAACATTGAGTAAAATTAACTTTAATCAGTCTTTATTACAGTGTGAATGAAGTAACAAAGAATCATTGTATTATTATTATTATTATTATTATTATTATTAATTCTATTTAATCAATAATTCTCAAATGATTAACAGTAGCAGCACTGATTAAATGCCCATTCTCAATCAAAATAACAAAACACAAACAAACATCTCAAAGCATGAAATCCTGAGCGGAATTTTCTCTGCATCATTAAAACCTTTTTTTTATTGCAGGCCATGAGAAGCCTGAGGAAGGGCCGGTTCTTTAATTTTTTTCTCTCGTAGCCTGGGGATGAAAAATAAATTCTGTGTGCAAATGTGAAAAGGTGACAAACAATCCAAAAATACTGCAGCTGGAGGCAGAGATGCAGAGCTACGCTAACTCGCTCAACAGTGAGTTGCACTGCTGCATGATGAGAAAAAGTTCTAAATGTTAATGCTAAACATATGAATGCTAGTTATTTCAATAAGAAATATGTGTTTGTTTATTTTTTTGTGTATTTGGATTATTTACAAAACTTATCTATAATTTAGTGATGTTGCAATGTGCTAGTTTTGCTTGCTTCAGCAGTAGCTACTTACAGTATGTAGCTAAATTTAGTCCAAGAATTATACCATGTTAGTGCTAGCTAAATTAGTCTAACTTTTGTATATTCAAGATCCTTGAATTTGACAGTTACTGATTGTACATAACAATAAAATAATGATATTCTTTGTGAAATTGGCAGAGGTATTAGATGAATAAAACATGCTGATATAAGGGAATAATCGACTCCTGTGTGTTCTAGCCTGCTTTGTAGATTATTTTCCAGTGACATCTCAGTGGAAAACATTGATTTATTTATTTTGCTAAACTCTCCTGTATGTCTTAAAGCTGACGTGTTTTAGATGTCACATTGGGAGCTTCAGCATCTCCACTCAGCATCTTCAGGCCAAATCAAACCTCTCATGAGTATGTTACTTTGATTAATCATTAACGCCCTCCACTTTTAGCTGTTTAGTAATAAACGCAATTCAGAATTAGCATCTCCAAATATCAGGTGGGCCTTCTTTCTTCTGCCTCAGTGCTGCTGTGGCCTGCTGAGCATAAAATCCATCACACGGAACAATAACTGTGACACTAAGAAAAATACGGCTCCCATAAGCGTTGTTTTCAGTCATTAGTCTCTCTCCACAACGGCTCCAAACTAGAACCGCAGCGGAGGAGTGAGAAGACTGATGAGACCGCCGATCGTAACACGGATCCTGAGAGCCGGAGCTTTCAGGTCTAGTCTGCTCAGGTTTTTAATGGATTGCGATAAAAGAGGACAAGATGTATCTGCTAAGGGACCATCGCAGGAATTGTTTACTCACAGTGAAAAATGTTTACAGGAATATACGAGGAAAGCTTTGGGCCTGTGTTTTAATGAGGCTGGGGCAGCTCTGATATCACCATGAGCTTAATTATGAAGACAGACATGCAGTTGTCCAGCTGTATAGATATGTGATGGTGTCATCCAAGGTTCAGTCCCAGGACTGACAAAGAGACACAGAACATTTCCCATAATCTCTTAATAACACATGGTTTTGGGGCAGAATCTCTAACTGACAAAAATCCAGACAAACAACCATAACTTCTGGAGTATGATGTCCATAATAAACTATCAAGTGGATTGTTACAGGATTAGGATAGGATCCGTAAACACCCTAGAAAATGGACAAACTTTTGTCTGTGCTGGAAAAACACACCTCATGTAAACAACAAGACAAATTATTGTAAATGTTAGAGCTGCATACGAACTGTAAATCAGCAAAAATTGTCAAGCCATAGGATAACAGACAAATTACCTTAATTATCAGAATCGCATGTTCATCAAAATCACAAACGCAAACTATAAATACTGTATACTAACAAAATGCCAAAAGCAACTAGAAAACAAACCTGCAGGCTGCTGTACCATAATTACAAGAACAAACAGGCAAATTACTTTTACTGCTGGTGAAACAGGTTTACCATAAAACCTCTAGTAAGTAGACAGATACAACTGCTGTATACATGCATTAACAATAAAACATCCAGCAAATGTGGAAATGAATTCACATACCATGACGTGCTAAAGACACAGTTACATCTGCTACTGCAGAGAGATTTACCGATAGTCTCCCAGAATTATCATCCATCACTGGATCGCCGTCTATAATGAACTATGAAATGAAGCTGACCTATTATTTTGTCAGGAGCTCTTGGTTGCACAATTCCACTCTACAAACTGTTGTAGAAATCACATTATTTACATTGACATTATTTACTGTCCAGTGACAAGAATGTTAGAATGTTTTTTTCTAGGTTTCTATAGTTATGTCCATTGTTAACATGAGCACATGGACAAATATATACTAATTTCTTTCACAAAAAGAAACTAGAGTAACAGATGCAATCTCACGTCGGGAAATTCTACACAGGAAGCTGTAGAGGAAATGTTCTTTTTTGCTTCCTGTAACCTGAACTCTGATATTCATATATGACATGAAACAAACTTTATTTATTTATGTCTTATCCCCCTCTGTACTTCACTTCTAGCACCAGGTTATTTTCCTGTCCCAGAGGGCAATGCAGTCAGCTGTGTGTGCTTACTGTGAATCAGCTTGTACTCCAGGGCAGTGACTCTGACTTTGCGTCTTCAGGAAATTAGATTTTTGAGCTGTTAATTCAGGTCACCTTTTCTGGGAGCAGAAGGATACGCGAGAGCAAACACTCGGCACATCTGACTAACCTCTGAACTGGCAGAGTGTGTATGTGTGTGTGTGTGTGTGTGTGTGTGTGTGTGTGTGTGTGTGTGTGTGTGTGTGTGTGTGTGTGTGTGTGTGTGTGGAGATGAATTAGTACAGACTCTCATGCTGCTTATAGGTTATTGATTTAATCCTTTCTTGGTCACAATGTCTCACACAGAGGAAGGAGGGGAATCAGAGGCAGTGAGGTGTCCTGTAGCTCTTTGACTCTTTCCCCTCCATTAGCAGCGGCGCTAAAACTGTCACTTTGTTACCTACAGAGAGGGTAAAATACAGTGTTCATTATGTGTATTGAGGCTGAGGGGCAATAGCTATGTGTCCACATCCAGGACTGCATGTGTGGTTCTGTATATCACATTGCTCTAAAGCTAAAATTACTTTTTAATGTAATGTTTTTTTGTTATGTTTACATTTAAAAAAAAAAGCTGATGAGATCCTCACAGATTAAACTTATTTTGTTAAGAATTCTTTCCTGTTGCCTGAGATGTAGGTATTTGAAGTGAGCTGCAGTGCAATAATCAGCACCGAGTTGTCTGATGCCTCACCTGACCGACATGCTCGAACCTCAGCCTTTGATGTCCGCTGTGTTTCAGGCCTCGTTATCTTCCACGTCTCTGATCTTCTCTCTCACAGGCCTGCACAGACGCTCAGCATGTGGACAAGTGCACATTAACATAACCTCTGCATTTAACAGCAGCTTTATTTACATTATTCAGTGAAATTTGCATAAAAGTGCTCACAGCTCATTCGCTTGTTATGTTGGCTTTGTAGAAGCCAACATTCTGTTTTCCGTTATAAGCTTATTATTATTATTATTATTATTATTATTATTATTATTATTATTATTATTATTATTATTATTATTATTAGCCAAAAATTTATCAAGAGTAACTCCTCCTAGGGCTTTCGAGCCACATGCACCAAATTCGGCTATGTCGTAGACCCTGGTCTGAAGTTTGTAGCTTCTATTTTTCTAAGCGCTCCGAATTCCGGCATTCCAATTACGGAAGCTCAAATTGGCCTTTTTTCCCATAGACTTCCATTATAAACTTTTGAGGTTTATAACTCGGCAAGTTTTCGAGCGATTTACACCGAACTCGGATAGGTTCTTTAGGACTTTAGGAGTTCCGACGGAATTTTTGGTTTTCCGGTAGTCAACGATCGAACATCCCATAGACTTGAATGGGGAATTCCGAAATTTCCTCAAAGCTCTCACACACGCAATATTGTACATTCAACATTAAGAATTGCATGTACTATTCTATGCAGTATAATAATAAGTAGAATCCCATAATGACTGCAGTATTGACATGAAATGTCGAAACCCTCAGTAGGCACTTTTTGCCAAAAGTATTGGCACCCCACCGGGTATTCTGGTGACGTCACTCGACACCACGTGACGAAAATTAAAAATTTGCACAACATGGACATGTGACATATCAAAACACTCAGCACAACGAGGGGAACTGCCTCACAGGTATTTTGGTCACGTCACGTCACGTCACGTGACGTCACGTCAAAATTAAAAATTTGCACAACATGGACATGTGACATATCAAAACACTCAGCACAATTAGGGGAACTGCTTCATGGGTATTCGGATCACGTCACATGCTCATGTCCGCTCGCCTCCAAAAGTATTGGCACCCTAGCGGTCCAGTAGCTTTCACAATCTTTCTGTCCACTTGCCTCCAAAAGTAACACTGATCCTTATGTCCACTCGCCTCCAAAAACACCGGTCTTTGCGAATACTTGCATCATCAAAGCCAACATCAAAGTTTGATGCGACAAACTTTACAAATCTAGTTAGTTTTAAAATCCTTCATTAAATATCCTGAAGTCTAAACTTACTGCTTTTTATATGATGTTGATTGTGTCCCATTTAAAAAATAAAGATTTTTGTCTCCATCACTTTGTACTCACCATTTTCATCAGTGTGAGAGATCTGGATGAGCATCATGACTCCAAACTATACTCAAGCTATTGTGATATAACTCTTATTTCAAAAATCTATAGTCACTGTAAGCATATGAATACTCTTTATGTTCTAGAAACACAATAAATCACAATTAGAAGTTTATTATTTTAATTTACAGTTTTCAAAATGTAAAGATTGCATTCCCTAAAAGAACATGTAAAACATTGCTATTTATTTAGAAAATATGACTGATAATGCAAAATAATTTTTCTTATTTAAGGATAATGGTCACATGAAGTCAATTATCACATAGTTTTCTGACTCCTTTTTAAAAGCTAATGATAACTGAAACAACCCTGATCAAAAGTTTTCATATCCTTGAATATTTGGCCACATTATGAACACACAGGTTGAAACACAAAGGTTTATTTGGCTATTAAAGGGAAGTTTCCATACCTGTGACTCATTGTAATTGTAATTAGTGTCTGTGTATAAATAGTCAGTGAGTTCCTTAGCTCATGATGCAATGTCATTGCTGTATACTGCACTTAAAAATGCCAGTCAGTACTGTTCAAAACCTGATAAAGAGGTGAAAAACGATAGGCTCTGCTGATACTAAGCCATGGTCAGGTAGACCAAGGAAGATTGCACCCACTACTGCCAGAAGAATTGTTTGGGATTCAAAGAAATACAGGCTGCTCTGGAAAAAAGTGGTGTTGTTGTTTCAAGGAGCACAATAAGAAAGCACTTGAACACAAATGACCTGCATGGTCGAGTTGCCAGGAAAAAGCCTTTACAGAAATTACCAGAATTAATTATTTTAATTATTTATTAATTATCAGAAATTACTGGCAGACATGTATGTTCCAACATGACAATGATCCAAAGAACAAGGCAAGGTTTCCCCTCCAATGGCTACAGCAGAAAAAGGTGAAGGTTCTGGAGCAGCCAGGTCTCCTGACTGTGAATCACTGATCCACTTTGGGGAGATCTCAAACATGCAGTTTGTGCAAGACAAGCAAAGGATTTACAGGAACTGGAGGTATTTTTCCAAGAAAAATGGGCAACTATACCACCTGAGAGAATTAAGGTCCACATGCACAATTATTACAAAACATTGCAGGTCAACATTGATGTTGAAGGGGGCAATACACAGCATTAATAAATAAAGGTATTCTATGTATTCTATTATAGCATTCCTATCTCTAAATGATAATTAAAACAAATTCAATGATGCACATTAATGTGAATTATTTCACACAAAAATATGTAAACATATTTAATAAAAATATGTCAGAATAATTTATGCAAAAATTATGGAATAAAAAAAAAATAATGGTGCCTTTGCAAGTTAAATAAAATTTCCAGCCACAATATCACAGATATATGTTCGTGTGATTATAATTGTTAATTAACTGATCCTCTAGCGCCCCCATGTGAAAAGAAACAAAATCACATTACAAAAAAATAGACTTACAAGTCACCACTTTCTCTGAGATCTAACCACTGTTGAGTCTAAAGCACAGGGATGAGAGATCAGATTTGAAACTTGTAGCTACATGAATCATAATAAAGCATCGGAACTAGCAGAATAAAGCTTCATGCAATACTCCTAGACGTTGGTGGAAACCTTAAACACACACACACACACACGCACGCACGCACGCACGCACACACACACACACACACACACACACACACACACACACACACACACACACACACACACACACACACACACACACACACACACCCCACATCACATTGTATAATTAGTCATCAAATTGTAATTTAATCATCTAATCTAATAATCTCTGCATTAAAGCGTTTCTTCATACAACAACCATCTGCCATATTTGATATCAGCGTTCCCTTATGCTCAGTAATTTATTTCTCTGTTTTATTTGTGGATTCACATCCAGTTTTGCATGTAGTTCTATAGTTTCTTATTTTTACAAATTCTCTGAAAGGTCCAGTTGTTCTAAAAGTTAATCTAAAGTAAATCTTATTCCTTTCTTTTAAAGTCAATTTAATTTATTTGTCAAACAAGAGAGTTCAGAAAACTGATGTAAATCATCTGATGTAAATATTAAACCATTTATCCTATTATATTAAATGATTCATGAGCCTTACACAGGATGTATAATATTTAACTATAACTTTGACTTTGATAATGGATTTAACTAATCCAAGGCTCTACAGACTGATCAAAAACTATACTGCACCCTTTACTCTACATTTTATGCACAAACACACTGCTGTTATTAACAGATTGAGATGGACATATGTTTAAAAAAACAACAGAGAGTGTATAATTTGGCTCTTTGCCCATTTCTGGGTGTTTAAAGCCCAGACTGGCAGCAGCTTGCTGACCTCATTTCCACACTTTCATACATGAAGGGGGATTAATGTGATTACTGCTGCGACCATAATCGTGATGATTTAATAAAAGAATTTCATGTAAATCATAGCACTGGGATCCTGAAAAATAAAAAGTATGTTTAATATAAAATGTGTAATGGTTAAAAAGAAGTGTATTATTATGTGGCCACAAGAGGGCGCCAAGCAGCCTGGAGGAAATATCTATCTGCTCTGATAACTTACAAGTCTTAATGTTTGATGAGTTATTCCACAATAAAACACACATATAGCCCCCAAAGACTCGAAAAAAGGGTCGACTCATTTTCGAACGACACTGTTATTAATGTTCACTATCCTTGTTTTTTATGCATATTTTTAAAGTAGTATTTAATAATAATAAAAAATAAAACATATCAGACTCGTTAGTGCGAGCATTTTGAAGGCGTTGCTGCTCCGCCTGCATTATTAAAGTTTCATTCAAGAATGAGCCGACTCATGCTTGCGAGTCCACTCTCAAGAGCCGACTCATTCGATATATATATATATATATATTGTATGTAATACTTTTTAAAACAGGAAGTTTAATGCGATTTTACAACATATTGTCTGTAAATGATGTGCTTTGTCTTTAGTAAAGGTTAGGTATTTTTTTTTTTATATTTATATACATATATTTAGCCTTTTAAAAGAGTCGGTTGATGTTCGATGATGCGTGAATTATTGATCCTGATCGCTTTGTACATACAATTAAACTGTTTAACACAGTTAAACCGTGTTTAACTTCTACACAAATGACTAAAACTGACAAAGTGGGTGTAAATCTCTTCTAAATGTTTATGTAGTGAAAATAGTGTCTATAAATCGATGACCTAAGAGAGAGACTGAGGAGTTGTTTATGTGAATTAAGGCGCCATATTGATGCCCTCCAGGCAGACTCTCACACTACACACTGAGGGATTATGTAGAGATTATAAAGATTATTCTGTTTAGACAGACTAATCTATTTTAATAGACCTTTCCTGGTCTGGAAGAAAAAAAAGGGAAACAGATTTCTGGGTCTAAAACGCACAACAGCTTTAAATAGGACAAAACAGCTTAGATGATATAAGATCATTAAGTGGTTATTTGTAACCAGGAAGTTTAATAAGATTTTACAACTATAACATATTGGCTGTAAAAGATGTACTTGTCTTTATTAAAGGTTAGGGATTTGTGATGTATTTGTTTTACATGGGCTTATAATATTCTTATTGGCCTGATCCCAAATATCTCCCTGTTGACCATCCAGTGCACTACAGCTGTAACTACAGAGTATATCAGCTATTTTATCACATAGAATAATTACAGTGCACTTTATAAATAGTTAGCACTTCTTAAAGTCCTATATTTTATAATATTTTACCATCACAAGGACATGAATCTCATCTCGAAACGAAACTCTCTAGATGAAGATGAGCAAGAAGAAATGATTTGAAAAGAGATTGCTGAGATTCATGGGTAAATTATACATTATTACAGCTCTGGGCTCAATTTAAACGAAGCCAGACATAGTTTAGTTATTTGTATTGTATATTTGATCTAACATTAACATTTTGTTTAAGATAAAAATTATATTGATATACTAAGCACGACTCTTTTAAGTGAGTCAGCATTACTTACATTTTTAAATCAGAATCAGTCACAGTTTACAGCTGATTATTGGGCATATATCCAGATTTGAATCAACCACACATTAATGAAAGACTAGACTTAATTATAACCTCTCTTAAAATCATTTACAAATATGCAGTTGAAAACATGCCTTAAGCTCAAAAAAATTGTTTTTGAATATCATAATAAAGAAATGTGTATTTACTTTACATCAGAAAACTGGTGTCCTGCACCTCATTTTTGTCATGCTGACTTTAAGGGGGGATCAAGTGACCTCTCCATGTCCTGTACTTTGGGAACTCTCTTGGTTATCAGTTGAGGTTGGATGTCTTTGGTCAGGACGCCAGCGTCCAAAGAGACATGTATGAGCTTCCTCTGGTCATACCACTGTCCACTGAAACAGCACAACTCATGAAGGTGGTTGAGTTCATGCAGTTTTTGTTATACAATGTGTGGTGATGTGACAGTATATCATGACATAGTTATACAGTTGACCTTGTTTACACCACAGTGCTGTTGAATTCTGAATTGTGATTGGTCAGGAGGGGTTGATTAGTTTTATATAACAGCAGCTCTAATATATCGTTGTTTCCAAAGAAAAAACTTATTCGGCAAGGCTCAACATTAACAGTGTAAAAATGTGGAAGTCTTCAGTTTCAGGATGCAGGAGGACAGAGAACTGTAATGTGACTGTAATGGGATATAAGTGATGTGTTATAATTTGTATTAGTTTAATTAATAAAGATTTGTTGACAAACACTGAAGAACGAGCTGTTATTAGAATTTAATCAGCTTCAGGCTAGTACCAGTAACTCTGTTTCATCACTCCACCCAGTTACTCATTATTTTACTCTAACGACAGCTCCCAACCCACACACCCAACCACCTACACACACACACACACACACACACACACACACACACACACACACACACACACACACACACACACACACACACACACACACACACCTGACGCTCTGCACTGCTGCAATAATTAATGGTATTATATTCCTATTATATGGAAGTTTTACATCTGTGCAGTGCATCATCATGAATCTCGCAGAAAGCAGCATCTGAATGAAGGCTTGGCTCACTCTTTAGATGAGCTTGACACCGTTGACACTGAGTGTCAGTGCATTCCGTTGGATTTGCTCGGCGAGTTCATTCACGCTGTGGCTCTTTTCACGCCATTGCTGGAGGATTCCTGTGTGTGGTGGTGAGCGGGCCGGCCGGCTCTCCCGCTGAGAGGGCATATGGTGGCTTTGTGGCCTAAAACGGCGGCCTTCATCGTGCCTCCTGCCCGCAGAGTTAAACAAATTGATTGGCAGGCTTGCAGCTGAATGAGGGCCCCTCTCCCGAACATAATGCCTCATTATGTATTTATGTTTAGGCGACCCTTAGCATGCATGTTGATGATTTACATTCACAGGAAACTGCTTCTTCTTCTTCTTCTTCTTCTTCTTCTTCTTCTTCTTCTTCTTCTTCTTCTTCTTCTTCTTCTTCTTCTTCTTCTTCTTCTTCTTTCTAATAGTAACTCACTTTATATTTTCACCTAAAAACCGGATTTTTGAAACAAAGATTTAAGAACTTTTACATACAAAACCTTTTTTTTGCTCACATTCTCACTGATTTCCTGAAAGGAGGTGGATGCTCTGAGAAGGAGATCAGAGTGAAAGTAAAAATTTTTCCAGGCTCAGTATGAGTCCACGCCTACCGTACGAGAATTAATTACAAAGTCAATGCCATTGAGGAGCAGCACAAAGAGGTTGGCTGTGCACACCGCTGCTGTCTCGATGTAATAACGTGATTATGAAGCGATTAAAAATGCATGACCAACCAGGTTCATGCTTTCCACATCCTTTTTGCTGCATAAAACCTGACCATGTGGACAATTTCATCTGTTTTGTGGCTTGCTGTGAGTTGAAAGGCACAAATAAACCCCTTTAATGGTTCTGATTAGTGTATCAAATATTTCTAATAGTAATAGTTAAATTCTATTTATTTATACCAGATTTAATTTCTGGATTGTGATTGGTCAGAAGGTCAGTTTATGAGAAGCTCTGTCAGTGGTGCAGGTTTATATGAACACACTCACTCTGATAAGTTATTGTTACTATAGAAACCACTCATTCACAGGGACGTGTATGGCGGACGCTCTGCTGATAATAAACAGATTAAAAACTGTCAAGAGATGTTTATTTATTAAACATAAAGGCAGGAGTCTCCAGTGTCAGAGCTAAAGCTATAACTGTAAGTTTTCTGACATCTTCAAGATAGAAGGGTTTACAATTCATGGTTCCTCTGTATGAAGAAGATAAGTTTTTTTGCGTGTAACATGATAAGCAATGTTAATATGATAAGAAACCTCAGCAGTGAGTGCAACTATAAATGGATAAAAAGTATGATATGTTCTCTATTAAAGTCTAAGTTATAATTGTTCTGAGATTGCTGTGGCGTAAGAGGAATAAAAGACTTGTGAATGTGCTTTTGGAGGAAGATCAACTAACTGTCTCCTGCAGCAGCTAGCATATGCCATAGATGTCATCAAAGCCATCTATAAGGTACAGAAAAGTATACAGCATAATATTTTTTGCAAATTACCTTTCAGTCCAAAATCGTTTTATGTAATATACTTTATGAAGAAACCTGGAGGGATGGAGGTGAGACCCAGAAACAACAGACGAGTGCAGCGGCTTTTAAATGAGATATGTAGAAGAATTTGAAGATCAAGAGCCTGAGTGATAAACTGAGGAAGTACAATGAACAGCTGGAGGTACAGGTAACTTCACAAATCAACCAGATGAGAAACTATACAGAGGAGATATATGATTTAAAAACATCTTATTACTGAATCAGATTCTTCATATCCAGTATTTAATTAATGATGAGATGAGATTTTCTCACCTTCAGTCATAGGTCTGATTAGAATATTTACCTTAATTGATTATCTAATCAACTAACAGACCCACCTTGAGTATATATGCGATGTGTACATTTACTTGTTACAGAACAAAATGCTGATTGGATGTCAAAATTAAATTCTCAATTTTTTTCATATAAAGTTACACTATAATAGTGATTCAGACAAAAATCCTAGAGATCCTCTATCAATAATTACGTCATCCACCTCCACTAATATAGTCCACTAAAACTAAAAAGCAACGTAAACATTCAACAACATTCTCAGCTTTTCAGATTTCACTATAAGAGACATTTACATAGTGTGACATATTAAGAATAATTAAGAATAACTTTCTGCTTGAATGTCCCCCCCCCCCCCCCAAGAAGCACTTAATTGTAGTTTAATGGCCCACTTTTGGCCTTCATGACCTCTCACTCTTTCTTGTAACATTAGAGCTTTATCTGAGCATGCAGGCAGATGGCAGGTTATAACATCCATACAAATGTACTGCTCTTGGCGTGTGAAAGCAGAGAGAGCATCTCAGCAGAGGAACAGCTTTGTTCTCAGGGCTAATGAGGTCTCTCTGGCCAGACTTCACTGAAAGATCACCTGTAGTTCTGTTTCACAGCAGATGGTGGAGCCAGAGGTGAGGGATGATGGTAGGTGTCGATGAGCATCCACTAATTGGACCAGTGATAGTGTAGGAGAATAGATGAAGTTAATAGAAAGTAGGTGGAGAACCAGAGCCTCCAGTAGAAGACATTTTGCCTCAGCATCTTAGATCCCATACCTCAGGCCATAAATCTGGGATAAACTCTGGTTGAGTCATGATAAGTCACATTTGAATAAACATATACAATTCTCAAAGTGGAGGATTCTCTCTATGACATTCAGCTATTTGGGATATTTGAATGGGGCAAAAAGTTACAGCATCTTCATACAGCCTACTGTCTTTGCTTTTCTTATGAATGAAGCAGAGAGAGAGAGAGAGACGGAGACAGAAAAAGCGAGAGAGCGTAACAAAACAAGAGCGAGGCAAAAAAACCTTCCTTTTGAAAGCCTTTGAACGGCTGTACTCTCCTAAGTGTGACAGGCATGCAAAAGGCGTGTTAATGCGCACGGCCTGAATGGACATCACAGAGACCTGATGGACTCCATGCGGCTCTCGGCCTGCGGGCTTCAGCGCGATGACGGCTGATGTGATCTCGCTGACACTGGCAGGGAGAAATACAAAGACAACAACTCCCCCCCTCCAAATGGAAGCGGTGCTCACGGAGAACCCCCGATTCCCCCACCTTCGCCTTCTTCCTCCATCCATTGCTCCCTCCCAGACTGGCAAGGGCTACGCTCCTTCATCCTTCAGCTGCCTCGACAAACTTCCTGAATAAATTCAACCTGAATGACAGGGGCACCCGAACAGTATGATATGCCATTATTCCTGTCAATAAAAAAATGTCCCCGGCTTTGTATGTAATGTACAGCCTTCTGTCTTCCAGGCGCAGAAAAGAGAGAGGCAGAGTGGGCGAGACAAAACAAAATGCCCTCCTCTGAGACTTTTTTGTGTCTCTTTCTTTGTTATTCAGGGGGAAATGGTAGGAGGCAAAAAGTTGTCCGATGGCTTTGTGTCATATTTGCAGCGCAGCTTGAGCGGCGTGTCTTTTGTTGGGCACAGTAAAGGCTAAAGTAAAAAAGGGTCTTGTGTCATTTTTTTGTTTCAGGTCACAGATGATCTGGAGGAGAGTTGGCTAAAGGCAGAGAACAGCAGGCTGGAACGAGACGTCCATGCCCTGCACATCAAAATAGAACAAATTCAGCAAGTTCTCATGGCAAAAGACCAGAAGAAGAAGGCGGATTTGGGTAGTGTTCACTGAATCACAGGCTTTTATTAATGTGCTGGCATTGTCAATGGTTTTTAAAGTCAATATGAAAGAAGTGTATATTAGGCCTGGCCAATATGATGATATAACCATGCTATTGTGATATTGTAACAGTATTATAGTCTTTAATATCTCATTAATTATTAACGTACACTCCTTAATTTTCCCTCCTTTTCTAAGTGAAAAATTCTTTTAAATGTTGGGCAAAAATCTCTGGTCATAAAGTGGCCCTTAGGTGCTTTGTTAGGAAAATCTAATTATACACATCTTGTGTTGTGAAGAAGATATAAAGAATTGTATATGATGTATTGCTCATATTGCCCACTTTTAATGTATAGAACATTTCCCTTTAACTTTGTCATTTTACACTGGAGATACAAGGCTAACAAAGCTAATTTTTAAGAAAGACTTATGGCTACCAGTTTCACATCACGTAAAATGAATTTTTAAAAAACATTGTTTGACTCAATAAAACTTTGAAAATTCTTGAATATCAGGCCACACTGAGTTTTATAATGCTGTTGGAATGACACTAAACTCTAAGAAACAGAAAGTGATGGAGCAGTTTGTAACGCACCTAAACTGAGATCCACTACCCTGAGCTGCCACTGAGGAAGGATTTACACATGCACACATCCACTCTGCACCAGGCCAAACTGGAGGCTAGATGCTTTTATTAAAAGTAAACGCTGGACACCAAAGTTGTCTTGGCTGATAATGGTCAGTTCAAAGAGAAACATTTATTTAAAATATTTCAATTTCTATCAATCTTATCTTTTCCTGCATTGTCTGATCAGAATACAATATTTGTGGAGATTTAGATGGATCATGGCTCTGATCCTACAGCGTACGCTGTCTGTGAGAAGCAGGTAAACACCAGACAGGTGTATTTTCGAAGGTCAGCTCTTTATCTGTCTCAATATTTGATCTTCACTCGTTGCTTATGTAACTTTGGCAACCATCTGAATATTTTCCCCAGGGGTTGTCGATCATGGCTGAGTACCGAAAGCAGGCGTTGTACGACCTGGATAACCAAAGTGTTCTTAATCCTGCTTTCTTTCCAGTTTTGTTAGTTTTAAGAGAACATCAAGTCCTTTGATACATTTCTATTCAAAAACCAAAGAGACGTCTGTTTAAAGGCTTTTGCATTGGCTGTGACTAACCTTAAGCGCTGTTTGGTGTGTAAATGGAAAGAAAGACATGCGAAAGCACACAGAACACAAACACGTGGCCCTTTAACCCAGTGGTCAGCGTTTGGTCAGATTGTGCGAGTGGACGTGTCAAAGACGACGGCCTGAGTCATTCAGAGCAGCAGTGAGCGTTGACCTGAAACTTATCGAAGGAACAAAGACCGCTTACCCAAACTTCTGCCTTCTTTCTTCTTACCTAAGCTACTTTCTGAGCTATTTCTCAGTTTACTCTCTCTCACTATCTCTGTGTCTAGCAGAGGCTGGCAAGAAAGTGCTGGAAAAGGTATTACATGTTAAATCAGAAACAGAATCAATCAGAAAATACACTGAATTCAACAGCTCATATGGTACAATTATACAAAAGACAGCTGATAAAAAACATCCTAAAATGAAAATTACAGCATTTTACACACACACACACACACACACACACACACACACACACACACACACACACACACACACACACACACACACACACACACACACACACACACACACACACACACACTTTTGGTGAACTAGCTAAATAAATGAAGGATTTGAGTATTTATCAATTATTAATGATATTTTTAAACTTATTATTATTTTTTCCCCCAGATCATTCAAAACAAACAACAAAAAAGTGCAGTTAAATGTAAAAGGTAAGAAATAAAGAGACAGTGTATTGAAAGGCAAATAGTGAACTTGTGTATTCAATGCTCAAGTGGTTAAGGTCATGAGAACACTGTTGCTAGACAACCCAGAACATGGAGCTTAAGCCATGTAATGGCTGGGACTGATGATCTAGCTAGCTAGCACATAGCTGTTATATTTTCTATGCAGACCATTTAAAGGACACGTTGACATCAAAAGAGAAAACTGACAAATTTGAGACAATTTTGACACTTTTGACACAAATATTAAACATTTACTAAAAATAAAAACCTATCAATGATTTAAACTCTGAGGTAGGTTCGTATATCGATGTGTTCATCACATTCATGAGAAGATTTGTCTCGTAATTTGTCTTCATTAATTCAGAAATCTGAATGGAGAGCTGAGATGTGAGGTTAGCGGGCAGTGCTAAATCTATTTACAGCCTTATTGCCTTATTGAGTCTTTTCCTAGTAATTCATCAACATATCTGAGGTAGATGTTGTTATTTCTGTCAGGTTTGTCATCATTCTTTTTGCCACTGCTACACCCTCGCTAACTAAATATAAACATTCTAACCTTATTAAGCCCTTTTATGCCCAAATTGTTTTTCTAACACGTCTGAGGTAAAACTTGATATTTCTGCTTTGTCACCTTGTCATTGACACTACCCCAATCTATAAAGCCAGCTAACTATTACTTTCTGACATTGGTTGTTTCTCAACATGGGAAAGTGTAATTAAAGTGTAATTTTGATTTATCAACAGATCTGAGGTCATCTGTTACTTGTCATCTTTTCTTCTTTTGTTAGATTATACACAGTGTCCAATTCAAGAGTTTGTTTTCAATGCACCATTTGAATTCCACAGGAGTGGAGTTATCATATGGAATGTTTGTGTAAACATGATGAATAAACAGTTTATATAGAGTGTATATGCTACATATAGCATTTAATGTAGAGTAGATCATATGGTGAATGAAAACTACTTATTCTTATAACTGCTTATTCTGTCCATTTGTCACATAATGTTTCCTAAGAGGAATCGATGTAGTCTTAGATGGATGATGTGGCAGGTTGCCAGCTAGTACCTAGTTTTAAAACATTTTCTCCAATGTATGTTTCCCATAGCCCAACAATTTGCTTTACCAGAAATGTTTGCTGTGTACTCACTTGGACAAATTTAGCAGCATATGTTAGATAAAGGTGAGGATAATTGTAAGCTTTACTCGCCATCAGATTGCTGAGTTGTTGTCTGAGTTAGCAAAGGGGGGCATGCCAACAGAGCGCGCGTCTGAACCTCGGCCACTGTGGAGCAACTGGCAAATGAGAGTGATGGAGTTAAATCATTTTATTACCACAATCTTATCTGGCTTGCTGTCGTGTCCACATTGATAAACCAGTGGCAGAACGACACACAGTGGCATTATTTATGATACTGTTTATCTTTTACAGCAGCTGTAAAGATGGAGGACGTGTGTGATCGCAGCCAGGCGTCATGTTAAGATTGGCGTCATGCCAGAAGTTGGATTATTTTCTGCACAGCGTGCGGTGAAATCGTCCACCACTCTACCTCACCAATGACTCTAGCAAATGCTGACCCTTTTAGACTTCTATTTCACTAGAAGCATATTGAAGTGTTTTAATTTACATGCTATTACTAGAGAACAAAGCAAACCTCGTTGACGATTGAAAAAAGAAACGGACACTCATACCAGCTCAAAATTAACTTAAGTGCTGGTTAGCAAGTAAGATATTGTGAGGAAATGGCGGTCGATCCCCAGGCGCCTTGCGCAGCTAAGCGAATTTTAGCTCCTCACAATGACAGAAATTAAAATATGAACGGTTGAGTGAAAGAACGAGCCTTGCTCTATGGAGCCTTTCAGTTTTGGCCACACAGAAGCCAGAAGGTTAAAAGTCTCCCCCTAACCTGGCAGGGTTGCTTGGAGACAAACAGAGAGGGCTCTCTCCAAACTGGCAGAGTTTACGCAGCAATCAAATGCTCATATTAAACACAAGCGCAAGAGTCAAGAGCCACTCCAGTCTGTGCATGTGGTGTTATCATGCTCTCATGACTGTATGGGCCATTTAAGGGTTACAAAACACTAAACAAATCATAGTCAAGAAAAGCAAATAAAAAAAACGCTTCATCCACTCTAAATGTATTATAAAACTAAGGTGTAGTCACACCTGATCTGGGGAATTAAGAAAGGGATCATTCAAATATTATCTGTTTTCTATTTATCCACTGTGCAAAAATTATAGTACAGTTAGTTATATATGTAAACACTATGTAAATTAGATACACGCACATAAATTCTACAGTTTGGAGAGGTTTAAGAACATCTAAAATTGTTCTATAATTTACAATTTATCTGAATTATATATATATATATATATATATATATATATATATATATATATATATATATATATATATATATATATATATGTGTGTGTGTGTGTGTGTGTGTGTGTGTGTGTGTGTGTGTGTGTGTGTGTAAATTATTAGAAATGTTTAGAAATCAAATATTATTCTCATCCACTGATACACTGATACAGAAGGCAAAATAAACACTACACAGTTAAATGTCCTCTTGTAGTTTTATTTTTAGATATGTAGTGTTTTGATACAAAATTATATTTTTTGAGGAAAGATTAGAGCTACAAGTTTAGTGTCATGCAAATTGGCTACCTAAATGATCAATCTCATCTCAAAGCTCACTGAGATGTAGCTTCTATTGTAACAATTAGCACTTTGTCTTGAGTTTGGTCTCATTTCATACAAGCATCAGGGTCAGGTTGGAGGTGTGCCTGATGTTTCGTGGTAGGATTGCACGTTAAAAATGATTCTTATGTTCATAAAGGTTATATATGATTTGTAATTTATTTTTGTCTTTTTTGTGTCTAGTCTTAAAAAAATAAACTGGTAGTTGTAGAAATTTATATGCATGTGACTATATGCATTAAACAAAAGACATTTTTGCCACTAAAACACCATAGATATACAGCTTCCACTGTTTCCACTTTATCCTTGCTAAGTGCGTTAATGTTAGTTTCATAGACTCAAAGACACAATATCATCAGTGTCAATGTCTTTTCTGCTGCAAACCCGTGAACACAGAGGTTAATGTTGGGGAGCAGGTGGTGTCCAAACAAATCTCCTGTGCAGAAGCTCTGGTTGAAAACCACTAATAAAGACATCCTTATGTCATTTCAATCTCCAGTGAATGGCATTGTCCATATTTAGTGTCGAAGTTCAGAGTGCCACCTATTCAATCCTGCCCACCTTTTGTTGAACAGCCTCTTTTGTGTCGTTGCCTGACAAACTCAATGTGAAGGTCTACCACAGAGGTTATGCATAAAAATGTAAAACGAAAAAATGACTTTTTTTTCCTCCCCTCCACATTATTTTTGGTGACTTTGATCAATGGGGCAGTGAATGTGTAGCGGTTGCTGGAGGGCCGGTGTGCTCAGCTGGGTGTTCGCTTGGCCTCTGTGAAAAATTTGGGCTTTCAGATTGAAACTGGCCTTCCACAAGACAAAGCCAGCGATCTAAAGCACCACCGGCTGACCACTGCGCTGCCTGTCTGAAAAGCCTCACTACTGTAGATAAATGTGCGTGGGGGTTCAAACAGGTTCATTTATTTGGACGAAACTAAGTTATTCATGAGAGTAATTCGCCACAGTGAAATGGATGGAGCCGAGGAAGTGATAGATCATAGATAATTAGGCAGCTATGGGTACAGCTTTTGTACACTTTCATTGACAATAAAACAGCTTGAGAGCAGTATGATAAGGTTTTGTTTGATTTTTACAGAATTTATAGATGAATTTTGACTTTCAGCTCTATGCCATTGAATCTCACTCCAGGAAATTTACAATATTAATTAAGTAATTATTTAACCTGACAGGGTGTTGTCATATGGCTCGATGCTGACCTCACTTATACCTCATATAATAATTCTCACTTAGCAGCTAAAAAATATTTCCCTACACAAACTTTCTTTACTCTTTCTTTACTCTCTCTCTCTCTCTCTCTCTCTCTCTCTCTCTCTCTCTCTCTCTCTCTCTCTCTCTCAGATAACAACTGTAATGATGTTATTGCTTTACCTTTTACTGTTACATAGTGCTAACACCGGAGACTCCTTCCATAAACATCTCATTATCTAAAACATCTTAAGGGTAGTTTAACTTTTGACTCAGAGCAGAGATCAGTCCTGGAACAGTAGCTTAATGGTGCCCATCTGATCATCCTGGGATTTTGTTTGGAGAACATAAAGATCACATTTCCTTGTTTCACAGGCAGGTGGAGGCTGTCACTATGTACCGATATGGGGTCACACCCACACATCTTACTGTCCACCCACAGTGTCCTTGGTGGCTTTCACTGTGCATCACTTGGATCAATCAGACACTTAAACCTTTACATTTTCAGGAATAGAATATAGAATATAAGAATGCTGGAGAATTGATTCTTTGGTCATTGAGATCAGTGGTTTCTATAATGTGCAATGTTTCTCCACATTATTGGTGGCCGGTAAAGTTCTACTGTATCCAAAGACGGTTAATGACGGTTATGTCAGTGTGAGATAATAAACTAGCAGGATACAGACAGCAAACTCAAGGGACAGCAAGAAATATGGTACCGGTGATGGAGAAACTATGGCCACTTTTCAGCACTTTTTCAAAAACTTCAGGAGAGTATGCATGCTGAAATCTGTAGAATTCCCACATGCATTGCAGTAATTTTTTTATCATTATCTTCTACTCCACAGATGACCAAACAGGAAATGGAGAGAGACATTGACTCCATCGAACACTCCTTCAGAAAGAGGTGAGGCCCTCAACAGACGCAGCACGTGTTCATTCTGTTATCTGACACATTTCAACTTGGCCTGGACGTTTACGGGTCACGACCTCTCAGGCGAAGGACAGTCCAACCATCAGTGGCGATATCAGAAGCTAAAGTAAAGTGAGAGGATAAGGAGCACACGCCAGGTCTCAGCCATATTGATCACAGCCATGACGCCGTGGTTAAAATACAACCATCAACAGGGCAGCACATCCGTCAAGCATAGCCTTTTAACCCTGCCCCATCTCCTCAGCAGGAGAAGATCTAAAGATCTCAAGATCTCTTCATCTGAAACTTGCTGTACTATGACTTCTATAATTCATGAAAATAATTTGTCTTTACCACACAGCCATGAATGCTGCTTGTAACTATTTGTCTTATTCTTTTAACATTATTCTTTTTAGATATCTCAGACAGAAACGCTGTCACCACTACAGTTTCCTTTCCTTATCAAATAATGTTCCTGACAGAGCAAGCCGTTATCTATAAGGTTTGCTCAGTGTGCGCTATCAGGGTTGCCCAGACATTAAGCATTCAATACCTCCTCCTGCTTCTGTCTCTTTCCATTCATGCCTTGGGAAAAGGGCTGTTATAGAGAGGATGGCTGAGTGGACATGGTGTTGGAAGTTCTCACTTGCTTTCTCTCGTCGTAGTGCTCAGAGCGTTTGGAATGCTGCAGGCAGCTGACCTAACACACTGCCAGGCTGGAGTGGGTGAGGGGCTCAGGGGCTGAATGGCAGCTACACAATAGGCCCTGTTTAAAGTCCACTTCATGTAGGATCCTCTGCACTGTAGTAGCCAGTCACTGTGGCCAAGTGTGCACCTTCTTATCTGAGTCTATATCTCATGCCTATACGTCCTCCAATTTAACTCCCATAATTACTGACTCTAGTACCAATAGTGATTTTCATGATACTGCAAATATAGGGTGAAAAATGACATTTGAAAGACTTATAGATTGTATTATTGTAGCTAATGAGACAGACATAAATATAGTTTCCTGTCTTGAAGAATTTCTTTTCGTGGAAAACTTTACCTGACTGTTACAAAGTAACTCACACTGGAGACTCCTTCCACTCATTTTCTACCGCTTATCCAAACTACCTCAGGTCACGGGGAGCCTGTGCCTATCTCAGGCGTCATCGGGCATCAAGGCAGGATACACCCTGGACGGAATGCCAACCCATCGCAGGGCACACACACACACGCATTCACTCACGCAATCACATACTACGGACAATTTTCCAGAGATGCCAATCAACTTACAGTGCATGTCTTTGGACCGGGTGAGGAAACCGGAGTACCCGGAGGAAACCCCCGAGGCACGGGGAGAACATGCAAACTCCGCACACACAAGGCGGAGGCGGGAATCGAACCCTGACCCTGGAGGTGTGAGGCGAACATGCTAACCACTAAGCCACCGTGCCCCCCTGAGACTCCTTCCATATATGATAAATAAAAAAGTCCCTCTGAATGTGCTGTTACTAAAGAAATGTATCTAAACAAGTGCATTAATTATAATGCATCTGCAGCTGTGTTACTGTCAGTGTTGCTGCAATAGAAAATTCATCAACACCTTTCACACTGAATAATCACAACCTAAAAAATCAACAGAACTGCGGTATAAATATCGATGTTGCATTAATATCATGTTCTGATTAGCCATTTTCCAGTCCTGGTCCTGGAGCCGTCATAAACTGCATGAATTGCTACTTCTTTGCTCAGTAATATCTGTTACAACCTTACAATATGAAGGAAGTGTTTATGAATAAATGATTGTGAACAAGAAGGAAGCTAAGACTGTGAAGAAGCAGGATTGAAAACTTGATCTCTGTCTAGCTTTAATTGCTGTGTACATTGGCTGCCATGCTGTTTCTGTCAGGAGCAGTGACAGTGTGGTGGTGAAGTGAAAACACTGATGCTGATGTTTAATGATCTCACCAGCAAACAAGCAGCTGCTGATTAGTGTTTCTACACTGATCAGTTTCCGAGGTCAGGGCTGAAATCTTCATTAGTGTCCTTGTTCAGTCAGGCCACTTCACCCTGTCCACTGTTTTATTATCACAAACAAACACCAACGCCTACCCCCTTTTGCACACAATGGTCTTTTAAGAGCTCTTCCTTTCATTCTTTTTGTGTCCTTCAGTTTGCAAGAAACAAAACAAAACCTAGCAATAAAGCCCAAGCTGACACCCTTTTTTGTCTTGCGTTGGACGAACAACACAATCAGTGACCACTCTCACTTCGAAACACCCTAAAGCCCTCCCTCCGGCCTTTTGGATGTCTGAGCTGACCTGGGGTGACCCGACCTTCACACCCATATGAGCCAACACATTCAATCAGGCAGCACCATTTGACTCAAAGATCTGTGATCGGACATGCCACATCGAGTGGACATTCGGCTTTGTGCATTGCCCAATGATGTAATGATACGCCGTCTTTGGTGTCTGGAAATGGATCGAAGGTGGCATTTCACATGCTGTAAAATTAATCCTAACAATCAGCTGAATAATGAAGGAGGTACACACAAGAAATCTTATTAATCTACAACATTATTTCCTAAATCAATAACTCATATTAACAGTTAGATTCTGAAAGTGCAGGGAACAGAAAAGCACAAAAATGAAACACTAATAAGACATGCAGGTGTAGGTAATGAATGAAGGCTGGGGTTTAACAGTAACTCTAATGCTGAGAGGAAAAATAAAGGAGAAGAAGAAGAAGAAGAAGAAGAAGAAGAAGAAGAAGAAGAAGAAGAAGAAGAAGAAGAAGAAGAAGAAGAAGAAGAAATCCACAAAATTCTGGAGAGTGATTCAAACAGTGTATGAGAATTTAAAGAAATATCATTGATGATGTGTGTGTGTTTCTCTGGTTAATGCCTTAATTCTACTCACTCATTATAATGTGAATGTTTTAATGTGCCACTCTTCTAATCTCAGCCTTAACTCATAAATAAAATCATTCAGAGATATTAGACAAACATTTGATTTTTTCTTGAAGATCTTGATCCTAATAGAGCAGTCCATCAACAGGTGAACGGTGCAGACATCGGGACAGATAGTATTTTTTTCCACACTGAGACATTGCTTTGGTCTCCATTGTGCAGAGACAGATGGATCAAAAAATCACAAAAGACAGATCACAAAAGGAAAAAGGTATTTATACCACAGCAGTGCTGAGTTCTGGATTCTGCTGAGTCAGAAGGTGTTGATTAATTCTTTAGAACAGGTTTATTTTAATTAACTTATTGATTATTACCATATTGTTTCTATAGCAGCAGCTCAATCACAGGGACTCTTACAGCAGATGCTGCACGATTATTATTTCCTCTTTTGCTATAAAACATAAGGTTCTTTTAGACAAACAGCTTAAGCACTGGATGGGTTTCCTGTGTATCTCTGATCTTGAGGATTTTATGTAACATTGATGTAATATTGTGAATCACCTATACCATATATACTGTATAACTGCATGGTATTTTATCTAATCTAACACTGTTATGCTTTATAGTGACTTTAAATATGCTCTTCATATTTGGTGAGATTTTTCTACAATTAAGTGTAATGAACCATAAAACAGGTTACATTCAGTGTCCATTGTAAATTCCCTGACCAGATACATGGAGGGTCAAATGATTAATATGAGATTAGATTAGATTACCTTCTACTAAATTGTTACATGCAGAGTGTTACGACAAAGCCATAGAAAGGCAGTTAGCATTTAACCAGGTACATGGAAATAGCGAATTGGCCTTGAGGGAAGTGCAGAAAAGAGACAAGAGTCTTCAATATGAATGAATCTAATCTAAGACAGAATACAACAGATATCACACACTGCATAAACACTGAGAAACAGGAAGTTCTGCAGGAGAGCCGGTGATACACAAGTATGCGATTAGGAAACAGCATCCACATTCATGTTGAAACACTCAAGATCTTCTGCTTGAAAGCATCAAATTAGGGAACAGCATTAAAGCTCTTTAAATTCGAATGCGTTCTCATTACTAGCCGTGTCACTACAAATGAAACGTGCACCTGTAGCTTGCCACAAACACATCAGAGGTTAACACAGATCAGATTTTAACAGGTGCAAGGTTATTAGGCCTCTCGATCCGGCCCTTAATTGCCTCCAACTGATGAATATGCATAGGTTTGTGCTGTGTCTGTGTGCTGGGGTTTTGTGATACGCAGCACTCCATGTGGCTTTGTGTGAGAACGAAAGAATAAACCCTACATCACCTTATTCTGTCATCACAGCACTGTGCCCCGTGTCACCCGTTAACACGAGGGAGATGCCGTAAACGAACCTGACTGAAGTATCGAGCAATGTAAACACAGAAGGTTTACTGTCTTGTGTTTGAGGTTTGTCCTGTACTGCAGATGGAGATTCTTGTTTTGTCAGGCATGCAGTCGAGAAAAAAGTTGCTTTAATGTCGTCTGTTGTTTCATAAACCCCCAGCTGGAGAGGCTGATTACCATGCTTACCTACACACACATAATGATCTGATTATCATCTTATTTTCAAAACTCGTCTACTCTATTTACAAGATGACGCAAACTGCGAGTTTACATCTGATTTGATTGGTTTGACATCTGAACATTTAAATTCATGACAGGACTAAGAGGAAGTGCTACGATGAGACCATGGACAGTTGCATTCTGAGTGGACAAGGTACAAATGATCAGGTCACCACCGCAGGCTAGTTCTAGCTTCACCGAATCACCCTGAACAAACTACAACAACCAGTCAGCCTTGTGCAGACACTCGGAATCGTAAAGCGTTTACTCCACCTGATTAGCTTTCCCATTCAGCTTACTGCATTAACATTGCCATGACCTCTGCTAGCTGTGTGTTAGCGCCTGACCTTTCCACAACATAGAGCCTGAATTGTCCCGCTTTTGCGCACTGTAATCTCTCCTTTTGCCTGATTATTGATTTCTTGATGATTGGGATCTCGGCTAATGAGCTCAGCGGTCAGGACGGAGTTAGATATCTGCACTCCTTAATTCCCTCGGTCAATACAGAAGCTCTCAGACAGGAAAGGCTGATGCACAGAAGCTAACAAATTAATCTGATAGATTGACTCCTAAGCAGAGACAATAGACGAGTGTCCCTTTTTTTCTTGCAGCCGTGCACTAAAATCCATCAGCTATCTTCAAGGCAAAGGGCAAGCAAGCGTACAGAGTT
>NC_062539.1:13063709-13086209 GCF_022655615.1 Tachysurus fulvidraco
TTACACGTATCGTATAGCATTTTTTTAATACCCCCATATATTGCCATTTTCAGCTGAAACTCTCTCAAATCCATCATCTATTCCTGCTGATAAAAACAGAGCAATAAATTTCATGGCAGTGACCTGAAGAGCTGCGTTTCTGGACTACATTTCCCTGTATTTGAAAAATTTTAAGACTCGGTGAAGTCAAAAAAAAAAAAAAACCAGAGGGAAAAAGATTAGGAAAAATAGAAACTAACTTTTCTGAATCTCTCCATTCTGCTGACTGAACAAAAGCGGCGGTGCAGCGCGCTGGTAGTACGGAGCGCAGGACGCGCGCGGCGGAAACATATTGTCGCACCATGGTGTGCGGGGGCTGTAACCACTTCACCGCATTCAACCGCACAACGGCGCCCCGCAACATTTGCATATTTGAAATTTGTAACGTTTTTCGTTTCGCGTTCCTAAGCGCTGAATAACGACGGAACCTGTTTCTACAGACCTGCGCGAACACGAATGTCTTCATATTAATGAGGAAATATGAGGGTTTATAGCTTTAAAATAGTTTTTTTTTATCAGCTCAAAAACAGCTCAAATACTTTTATTTTTACGAATTTAGTAGTTTAAATATCAAAGGATTCATTAGAACATGCGCATATATATGATGAAAATAGCTGAAAATGAGACACGATTCTTTTTCAGCTTAGTATTTATACTGAAGTCATGTGCAATATATAAACAAATATTATATTAAAATTCTATCATAAAGCATTATTCAATAAGGAGATGGTGAGGAAATTTCGGGAAAGCATAAAAAGTTCGATAAACTATTGTTGCGTCTCGGGTAAGACTGAATTATTCAGGGACTGAATTATGCAGATATGTTTAATTACATTATCCTTTATTCTCAAGGGTCTCATTACAGCAAAGGAAAATAATCTCTCGGGTTTCGATGACTAATTAACCATCAGTGTGTCCCTCTGAAATGATATAAAACATCAGGTTTTAGTTAATCATAGGAGGATTTTTCTGGGATGACACCTCGGGCATGCATTCTCATTCTCTTGATGATAGGAAGAAGAAGAAGAAGAAGAAGAAGAAGAAGAAGAAGAAGAAGAAGAAGAAGAAGAAGAAGAAGAAGAAGAAGAAGAATTAATAAAAAGGGAGTCAAGTGTTCTGGATGAACCTCATCTGATAACTGCAGTCCAGGCGAATAAAAGAGAAGCAATAATTCATAGGATGAGGCATGCAAAAGCTGGACACAATGCCTATCCTATTAAGCACCATATTCGAGGCCATTCTGCTGAGCACAAAGATCATAGCACGACGCCTTTATGGCTGTAATGGTGTGAAAGGCGAGTTGGAGGGGGAAGGTCACAGTGGCTGTGTGTGCATGGCAGATCCAGGGTGGCACTGGAGCTCTGTGCGTGGCCAAGCAAGGCCAGCTGTCTCCACTGCACAGCTTATTATAACTCATCAGAGACGTGCGTAACTTAGTAAAGAGGTTTTTTTGTTAATATACTGCGCGCTGGTCTGCATCCAGATCCCATGGTGAGGGTTTGGAACCAGGACAAGTGTCCTTCTGACGCATTTATTATTCATTTTATAGATGGGTTTAAAGAAACTGCGCGCTTAGAAGGCGATCATCTTCATTCATGATAGGAGAAATGAATAATTGTCTTATTGTTTGTAGCGACGGATATGTGATGAAAAGTACTTTCGCTTTCCGAACACACAAAAAAAGTGAAAAATATATCTTTTTTCCTGGCCCAATGAAACTAAGATTACATGAGTAAGCATAATAAATATTTCAATTTGATTATAGTTTTAGCTTTAATGCCACTAATAAGACATCCAAAACGTTTAGAGGAACATTTCTATATTTGAATGCTAACTCTAAGATCTTGAATGCTAACTCTCTTCTTCTTCTTCTTCTTCTTCTTCTTCTTCTTCTTCTTCTTCTTCTTCTTCTTCTTCTTCTTCTTTTTCTTCTTCTTCTTTTCCTTCTTCTTCTTCTTCTTCTTCTTCTTCTTCTTCTTCTTCTTCTTCTTCTTCTTCAGTATGTTAACTATAGCATAAAATATAAAACGTTTGTATTATTTAAGGACTTTTTTATTTTATTTTATGAGCTTTAATACACGGGGTATAACGGATGTAATGGATTAGGGCTATCAACAGCCTGAAGGTTACTAGAACACAAACTTGAACACTGACACATAAGTGGAACATTAATTAACATTTTCTATAGCTCAGTTTGGTGTTACTTCAATCTCACTGTTCTGACTTTTCCAGAATACTGACTTTTCCAGATACAAATGTATTTAAATTTCACTTAAGTGCAGAAACAACTGATAACACTGGAAAGCCAGTTGAATCTCAGCAGACAATTTTCTAGCGTTTTTGATCAAAGAATTGTTCGTTTAAATCCCACTACTCCCATACAGCCCCTGGTGGACACTTGGGCTCGACTCTTAACCCTCAAGTCTTCAGCTCTGCGTTCTGAATTCTAACACAACTATTTCTCTTTGGATAAACGTCTCCTTCAGATTTATACAGCGATTTATTTCACAGCTACTGCGGGTTTCCAAATAACCTGTTGTTAAATGCGGATGATTTGTGCTGTTTGGTCTTACCAGTGCAGCAGTGGAGACTTTCATAAGCGTTAATAAGCGTTAAAACTTCCGATATTTCGGATTATCGCGCTTTCATTAGTGTTTGGCTATCGGGGTGCCAGCTGCTAGATCCAATAAACACCAGTGGAGTCTCTTTAAGCGTTTAACCCTGCCAAAATCTATTCCCTCTCTCAGAGGGGGGGTTCTTTAATACCCCGCGAGCCCTCTCCCCCTTTAACATGATAACATAATCATGATTACTCCAGTGGATTTATGATGAGAGCAACCCGAGCAACAGGTGTTTGAAGTTTGGTTCACACAAGGGACCCCCCAAAAAGGAGGGGACTCTCGGTGCCAAAGTAACCAAAGTAACCTCCAACAAGCGCACTGATATCTTTATTGCTAAGCGTAACATATCCATCCTTGTCCAGCTTTCTGTGCGATGGTTTCTCTGCACCTGGTTATTTCCAACTTCTTTTTATTTTCTTTCTTTTTTGTGTGCGTGTATGCCCTGGATAGCAGCTGCTTAAAGAGAGACAGAGAGAGGCCCTTACAACGTCTCCAAGACGTGTTGGCATGGTTTTCTCGCCTTTAATGTAGCACTAAGCTTTGTCTTTTGTACAATATGGGAACAGTAAAGCCCGACGTGTGGACGTAAGCGCACTTTTTAACTATGCGTCTCCGCAAACAGTTTTGTTTCAAGTCAATTTGGGTGATCAGCCAATTAAATTTATGTGCGTCGATTTTTTCAAACGGAGGGAGAGAGAAAAGAGACAACAGCATAGAAAGAGTGAGAGAGAGGGTAAGAAAAAGAAAAAGAGTGCTTTAAGGAGTTTAGTCTCATCACCTGTCGTTCATTTTGCACAGAAATGTAATAGCAAGGCGTTTCCAGAAAGTGACATTATTACCAAAAGGCACTCGCCATCCTGTGCGCTTTTGTTAGCCCCCAGTTAATAACTCATTACAGGGATTTAACAAATCCCTCACATGCATATGTTTGGTGTCTCCATATTTTTTGATCCCTGCAATGAAGCAGATGCTGCAATTGAAAATCCTGACCAAAAAACCTGCTATGGGGCTGAAAGAAGGAGAGGGCCCTGAACAAAGAGGCTTCGGGAGATCTCTCAGGAGGAGAAAAAAAACATTTACGGCCAATAAACAGACTTCAACCTGCTCCATTTCAGCCATTGTGCGAACGTTTTTGAATAATTAAGGTTAATAAGAATAGGTTTTGTGGAGTTTGAATGCCAGGCGCACAGGTGCGGCGTGACAGGATGAATGATGCGCCTGATTTTTGCCAAACTCGAGAGCCCTTCTCTCTGAGCTTCAAGCTGATGGAAAATATTGTCACTTCTTTAATTCACGGCATTAGACGTTCGCAGGAAACAAAGGCGGCCGATGAAAAGCTCATGGTTGTAATGAAACACACTTATGGCCCGAGATAAATGAGAGCCGGAGTCAATGGCCAGGCGCGTTTTCGCTTTGCGCGCAAGCAGCCTGCTCCATCTAAATCAAATAAAGGGAACCTTTCCAACTTTTAAAAAGACCCCGTTTTCATTTTTAAAGGCTCTCCGCCATTTCCATTAAGCATATGGGGCTTTTGTACGCAGCAAAAGCTCTTGAGTAAGCAACCGGTGTCTATGTGGCGAATCATTATAACTTTCTGAGCTGAAGACGCATCCACACACAAAAGCGCACAGAAAAAGAATAAAGAAAAAGAGTTTAAAAAAACATTCTGACATATGTTCGTTTGTGCTTTCCAGACCTGGTTTAGTCACAGGTTCCACGGGTTACTTACAAAACACAGGGATAATAGCTTTCTGACGTTTTTTTAAGCAGTGAGAAGCATGTGACCATTGCGTACCAAGTTTTGCGCACGCACCGGAATGAGGATCAGTGTGGAGACATAGTCTGTCTGCGCTCTCTCTCTCTCTCTCTCTCTCTCTCTCTCTCTCTCTCTCTCTCTCTCTCTCTCTCTCTCACACACACACACACACACACACACACACACACACACACACACACACACACACACACACACACAAAGAATAAACATTTCAAAATCCATAATTGTCCATAATTGTACCAATAATAAAAATTCAACCGCGAGAATATTTATGATATTGTTTTTTTCTATAGTTGAATTTTTTTCATGACTTTTTCATGCACGTTTTACTTCAGGAGACAAGACAAACAATAAGCTTATTCAATACATATCGAATTCAATATATATAAAGATGTTATATTGTGCTATACAGAAATAGTGGGTTATGATCATCTTTGCGCAAGTTTGGATCCACGTGCAGCTGATAAAGTGTATAAGAAAGGATACAATCATTAGAAAAGTTTTGCCCAACAATCTCTGGATGCGTCATCATTAGTCCACGTGCCCAAGAAGTGTCTTCAATTCCAAGAAGTGTCCTCTCTTTTTTGCACTTTTGATTTATTCTCCAAAAGGATTTCAACGAAATATCAAGTTCAGTACAATTAAACTAGACTTAGGCGCATTTGGTGAGGGAACAAACGTCCAAGGTCACTGGTGTAAAAAAAAAAAAAGTGTTACACGATTGTCTTAAATCCGGATTAAACAGAAAAACATGCTGGGAATAATTCTGTTCCGTTAGAATGATTAGTAGCTAATTAAGTCATGGTCTGGAAAGAGTCGAATCTTTTAATCCTTATCCAAATTAATGCGTCTTCCTGCAGAGTCCATTTCCATCCACAAAACACCCAACTCGCCATCCTCATCCTCAGAGTCAAGAGTCCTAAACCTGACGCATCAGATAAGTCAGAAGATAAAATATCGCTCATCGCTGTACTTTGGTGTCTCTGATGTGTCATGATCAATCACGTTAATCTTTCAGTGGCAGCGACAAGCTCCAGACTGCGACAGATGTGCTATCCACTACTGCTCCTGCAGCCTCTTCTTCTACGTTTCCAACAAACAAACAAACAAAAAAATCCTCACAATTCCACACACGGTTTTTCCTGAACCAAAATGTTGTCATGGGTGAATAAAATAATCCATCAGCTCTTCATTTCTCTGGGTGCTTTATCCGCAGACAGTCCTCGCCAGTTCCATTTGCTTTTCTAATGAGCCATAATGAAATGACACGCGCGTTACTTAGAGGCTTAATGAGGCGATAATGCGTTGCGTTTTGGATCATTTCATATTAAATGTAGACAAAAATTAATAGGACTAAAAAGACTTGCAGCAAAAAAAGGCAAATAACGGGAGCTCATTCTGCAAAGTTCAACAAATTAATTGTAGAACTAAGAATGAGAATAAAAAATGAAAATAAGAATAAGCATATAAAAATAAGCATAATAATGTACTTAATTTCACCTAAATAGAATAGTTCTTTTTAATGAAACGCTTGGAGCTTACCATCATACCGTTTCATGTCATGGTTCCTGACAGGCTGACTTTCCCCTTCCATGTGGACCTGTGTGTGTCTGTGTGTGTTCGGATGTGTGTTTAGGAGGCTATGAGAGTTTTTGAGTTTTTGGGTTGGTTCTTAAGAAATCTGTGAGCTGACGTAGAGACTGCAGAGAAAAAAGCTTCCACGGGAAAATTCAGCCTCTGAGCACCTGCATGCTTCCCCCCCGGGGCCTGGAGACCTCACCGCTCCACAGCACTGTTTATGGATAATAAATAAACACACACACACACACACACACACACACACACACACACACACACACACACACACACACACACACACACACACACACACACACACACACACACACACACACACACACACACACACACACACACAGTGGAGCTTTAAACAATCTGTGGCAGCTTTCAACTCTTGCATTTTGTGTGTAGGTTGCAGTAGATTAGTCATAGCTCTAATTTATTTCAACATCTTTCATTTCAGCTGTTTATAGTTAACAATACCTTGAATTTGGTTGAAAAAAGGTGTTAAGATATTAAAATTACCTCAAGATTAAATTGATTTTTTCAGGGACTATAAACATTCAACTCAAACGAGAAACGATGCTTTGCGCAAAGTGCCTTAACACGCAATTACACTGTTACTTAATCATGATCCACACACACACACACACACACACACACACACACACACACACACACACACACACACACACACACACACACACACACACACACACACACACACACACACACACACACACAATTAAATCAATAAATTAGACACTATTGCATGAAAGACCCTATAAGGAGTTATTGAGTTCTCATTGTATTTACAGACATCACACGACACAATGACATAGACAACCCACATTCATGATGATTCATGATGAACAGAAGTGGATCAGGATCAAAACTTATAATCTACTTTAGTGAATGTTATATGAGTTCAAAATAATATTACATACAGCAGGATTTTGCACAGGAAGTCTGAGTTTGCTGACATGCTGTTCTAACTAATAATTTGCCTATTTTATACTCTAGGCTACAATAATTTCGTAGAAATGGATCTTTCTCGACCTTTATTCTATTTACTAACATTTACTAACATTTACTAACAACACAACAGAGTATATTTGTGTGTATTTACAATTGTTGCAGATACAATTGCCACAGTGTTGAATGAATTGCTAGTTAATCCGATTAACACAGAAGCTTTAGATTTGGTGTAAATAAATGATCCCCTGTTACAATGAAGTCATTTAGTTACCTGACATTTTCAACACAACAAAAGATCACTCTGGGAGAGCTGTCTTATCTCCTCATGACTCTAGGATTAGTCTAATAAACTTCAAAATCTGGCCTTGAATTCGCCACTATAGTGTGAATGAACACCTCCAACAGCAATATTTTAAAGTATTAAAATTTTACCAGCACATCAACACAAAACTACAATACTCAAATACGTCAATACGATATTGTATTTATTATATTATATTACACTGCAACGGGTATTTGAGGAGATTCTTTGTAGAAGTATTTTTTATTTTGTGTAGTTTCCAAAGTATTATGTATTACCGATGACAGGTTATGTTAGAATGAAACAGAAAAACAGACAAAGGCAGGCTTGTATGAATCAATAGGAGAATTTATTGAATCATCATCATCATCATCCTCATCATCATTATAAATATAGACCATATGAGACACGGTACGTTTCATTTTTATAAAAAATAGGTTCTGTCTCGTTGGACATCCGTAGAAATCAACGTTAAATTATAAAAAATATATTATCAGAAAATTCAGTTAATCAACAATTAAATAACGACGAACTACACAGTGATTGCTTGGAGGCTCTAAATTCAATTTCAGACTGGACAGCTGAAATAATAATAATAATAATAATAATAATAATAATAATAATAATAATAATAATAATAATAATAATAATAATAATAAATATTTACATAGTAATATAAACACAGTGGAGAAGCCCACACAGTCCGTGCACCGAGTAGATAATGGGATTTACGCAGCCAGCTCAAACGGAGGCTCGTTCTCGATGTTAGTGAGCGCGGATTTGAAGTGCACTTTGCGGGGGTCCTCCGGGGTCCAGACCTTCGCCCTGCGGATGATGTTCTGTTCCCGAAGCTGCTTCTCATCCGTCCAGGACAAAGAGTGACCGGCCAGAGGGGGCAGGCCGTAATCTGGGTCATCAGGAGAAGGAGATCCTGGAAAGAAAAAAAAAAAAAATTTTCGTTATAATAATAATAATAATAATAATAATAATAATAATAATAATAATAATAATAATAATAATATTAGTATAGGATTAGGAAAATTATGTTTTTCTAAACAAAGGTGTCTAATCTAAATCCTGTCCTTTCTCCAATTTGTCTGTTTATCAGATGTTTTGTTTTTCGTTTCATGAGCATTATAAATAACGAGAAAGCGCGTAAACTTTAACACATCTGAAGATGACTGGAATTTGTGTAAAAGTTAGAAAAATAATTAATGTTAAAACGTAATAATAATAATAATAATAATAATAATAATAATAATAATAATAATAATAATAATAATAATAATAATAATTAGCTATTATTGATAATCATTATGCCACTACTATTAATACTAACAGCTGCATGTTAAGTGTGGAAATGTTTGAACAATGCTTACTTGTTCCTCTGTGGCAGATGATGACTTTTTTGGGCTGGTTTAGAGCTTCGTGACTGGAGTTCCGGATAGGCGCGTCGGACTGCACTAGTTCAGCCAAGAAGTTGATGTAGCCGATGGCAAGGCGTAGCGTGTCTACTTTGGAAAGACGTTTCTCATAAGGCAGGGTGGGGATGTGCGAGCGCAGACCTTCAAACGCGTCGTTGATGGACTGCATGCGTCTGCGTTCGCGCACGTTGGCGGCCTGGCGCAGCTGCTGCATCTCCTGTTCTGACCGCGCTCTTCTGCGCCTCTTTAGCTGCAGCGCCCCGTCACCGAGCCTCGGGGAAAAACCAGACACATCGTACGACGAGGAAGAAGAGGAAGAGGAGGAAGAGAAGCGACCCACGTCGCATCCGTAGTCGTCATCGCGCGCACGGCAGTCCTCGTAGTACTCTTGGATTTGGCTCGCGAGGAAGTCGACGTCGTCGTCCAAGAAGTCGTCTGTGTCCATGTGATCGCGTGAGCATCGCTCAGTGAAGAAATCATCGTCGTCGAAATACGCCGAGGAGAAAGAGTCCAAGCCTGAAAACGGATCTAGCACGGTCTCCATCCTATTTTTGCAGTTTCTGAAAAGCCGGCACGCGAAGACCTTTTATAAGGACATAGACAGTCGCGTGCCATTAACGGGGCGCGCGAGCCAATCAGCGGTGAGCAGAAACAGAAGCAGCGCACCTAAAGATAAGCCACGCCCACATTGTTCACGCCCTCAGATGCTTAAACTCAAGACAATTATCTTTTCTATCAGTTAATTAATTAGGGAACACATTTGACTGGTTAGTAGGATTTTATTGATTTATTCATATATTTATTTTATGGAAATGTAAATCAACAACAACAACAACAACAACAACAACAACAACAACAATAATAATAATAATAATAATAATAATAATAATAATAATAATAATAATAAAATAAAGAATAATAAGAATCGAATTAGTTTAAAGATAAACTGTTGTAAACAACAAAGTCTATAAAAAATAGAAATCACAATAATCTTTAATTTGATTGTTCTTTTTTTTTTACAGAAATGATGTAATTAGTGTACATGGGGCTGAATATTAGTAATAAGTAATTTCAGTACTTATTCCTTTATTCGTAACTAATCCACAAACAGCTACAGAATACCCAAATGTTCTGAATGTATACACATGTTCATTTAGGTCATTCGATGGCCTGTTGATATTAAACAATACTTTATTAAAGCTTGTGGTCTAATAATATTTTCAAATCAATTATTACTTTTATTATATAAGCCTTTATTGATTTATAATTTGCAAACAGCTTCAGTGCGCCTTTAAAGAGCCATCCGTCAGTTAAAACATAAAAGCTTTATGACTGAGTGAAAAAACAACAACAACAGTAGCTTGTAAACAATGGTTGAAGAGCCACTCAGGTGTTGGAGGACTCTGGTTTGTCTCCTTCGCTCTTATTAGTGATTAAATGCTGTTTACGTTTGTCCACGTGCGCTTTTTTGCACCCACGGGAACCGGACAATGCGCCGGAGCGAGCACTGCTTTTGTAAGGTCACACAGGCAGGTTGACCCCTTCGACCCCATTTTAAGGCTTCTCTTAAAAAAACAGGTAGCATTCAAGAGCTCGCGCACTTCATTACCGAGGGAGACGCGCGGCTCCGGATAGAGCACGAGCGCCGCCGCACAATGCAGCACAATGCGACACAACGAAATACAATACAGCACAAAACGTGGGCGCACGAATGGAGAGAGAGAGAGTGATGTCGGGAAGGAGAGAAACAGGGGGCCATCAATCAGTGGCAAGTTTTTTTTTCCTCATTGGACGCACAGAAATCTCGCTTTCTGAAAAGACACTGAATAACAATAACTATCTTAGATAAGAGATGGTTTGCATATATATCAGCTAAACATAACATTATACTAATTCTATTAGTAATACGTTGTTGCTCTATAGTTCCAAAATAAAGGGGTTATCAAAAGTTTCAAAGATTTTATATAACTACTGGGTCCTTGTTATCCGTTGAACATGTAAAATTATTATTTTTTAAATGGCCTGATATGTAATTCCTAGACTACCTGCAGTTTTACGCATGCGTTTTATCCTCACATGAATGCGACTTTCTACAGTAGTTTTGAGTTTCGATCAGTACAGAAATAGTATAAAAGACTTTAACTGATAGGCTTTTGATAGAATGATTGAAAAACAGACGTGTTATTTTATACTCACGTGTATGTACAAAAAATATTGTAAAAAGATATAGGTTTATAGTTTGTTTACGCATAGGCTACATATTTGCATTATAGGGACGTTCATTATTTGGTAAAATGACTTGATGCACTCAAATGTTAGAAACTAAAATGTTCCTTGTTTTAAATCTGAGCTTTTGTTTACGTTTTCTGGCTCTTCTTAATTTGAAAGAAATTACAGCTGAGAAAATTGATAGTGTGTCTGGTTACTTTTGTACTACCTGTACAAAGTGCGCATGTAGTATATGTACACGATATAAAAGTGTGTTGATCATCTGTTTCCCCCAACACATACACACACACCACCACACCACTGCAGTGACACCTGTATCTTAAAGGAGCACCTGCAGTGTTGTATTAACTTTTGAAGTGAGAGCACTACCACATTATTCAGCGAGTCGTCAAGTCAACACTCCGAGATTTTTATGTATGGGTCTTTCAGGACGCGAGGTTTTATCTGCTCGGGATTTAGCATCGACTAAGCCCACTTTATTTTACTCGAGAGGTCATTAAGCGACAAGGAGGAATAAATAAAGCCGTGTTTGGAGGACAGGGCGCGTATGGTTTTATTATAGAGGGGGGCTGGTAGCAGCAGCGTGGCACTCAGTGGTGGCCAAACAGGGCCAACAAATTACGCTGGTACCTGAGATGCTGACTGGTTGGAGTCGATCAACAAACCCTATTCAAACAACGATGGAGGGGGGTCATTTTTGTTAGAGAACAGGAGGCTGTGCTAAAAGTGTAATGCTTGTCTCGGCAAGCTGCAGCGTGAGGCTCGGTCCGTGGGAATCTCGCCACTTGCGCGTTTCGAATAGTCAAAGAGTTGAATAAACACCGCAGCCTGCAGCAGCCTGTATGCTAAAGAGCGCATCTGAAACGGGGTCCGTATAAAAAGGTAGTGATAAATGTGCTTCACGTTTTGGGATGTGCTTGTTATAAAAAAAAAAGATTTTTTGTGGTGTCGGACCGCCGCGCAGCCAGGGTTCTGTGCCAAAAAACAAATCGCCCAACAATTCAAAACCTGCAACTTGTTAGATAAATAAAGCTACACGTTGCGGCTCTGATAAATAAACTGCACTTTTTTTTGGCAAAGGCATTTGAGCCATGGTTGTTCCACCAGGTGCACAGTTAGTGGATAATTATTCATTCCTAAAACAAATATTAAAGTCGGCATTTACGTTTACAATAATTCCCTCATACTGGATGGCTGGATACATATAATATGCATAGTTTTTAATAATGAAATAATTATATAGTTTTTTGTTAATTATATTTTTAGTTAAAAAAGAAAAAAAATAGTTTATATTAGTAACCTGAAATAATTCTTTACATAAATAGATTCACGCATAAATGAAATAACGATAATATTTTTTTTAATAGATTTAAATTATAGTAGGTCTATTTAAAGTATAGCATGTTGGTAAGTTTAACTACAAACTTAACATATGCTAAATGTTATGAAAGACGTACCCTGTGCTTATAATGTCTTTAACATTACACAAGCCTTCATACTGTAAACGTTATATCAGAAAAATTCACACAGGTGATTAGATGATGATGAAGATGTAGGTGATGATAATTATGTTAGACGCGCCAACGTTTAGCCAGAAATCATAAAGTTTTGCAAATAATTTGCCTCAAGTATAGTATACTTGCGGGTTATTTTTCTAAAAGTAACTGTATGATACGTTGATGCCAGTGTACATTTTTAAAGTTTGGCCATGATGAAGTTAGTAATTGATATATGGGATTCTGCGCATGCGCACGTCAATCATACATGTATTCTTTATCATATATTTAATGCTGGAAGCATTTTCTGATCATAAAATTGACAAAATATGTTGCATGTCGTTTTATTTACTGACAAGATTATTTACAGCATTAAACTGAGACATAGTCATGAAGTAGATACAGCAGTAGAAATTGCGCAAAATGTGCGCTATAGGACAGCAGATCACTGAGAGCTGTTTCATCTTCATGTTAAAATAAACACAGAGTGACACGGGTGAAAAGTACCAGTGATGACCCTGCACCCATTGATGTGTAACATATTGCACTAGTATAAGCATTCAGGGGAATAGTGGAAGTGAAATACAACCACTCAGGCACTCAGTCACCACAACACACTCGTTACACTTCATGTTTCGCTTTTTAGTTTCCACTTTATCATAAGCATATATAACATTTATTTAGATTAAAAAAAAATCTGAATTCCACGCTTTCTCTTTCACGCGCATTCTCCAGTGCAGAACAGGTGGAACGGGAAGCGCACTGGTGGAGGAGCGCAGACGGCGCCACCGTGACCGCCACCTTCACACAATCAATTAAGCGAAATGTCAGAGCCTCTGCGGCGGCGGTGACCGCTGCAGACCGGGGGATGGCCTGGGAATAGCAACACTTGGATCACGGATTTTTTTTTTTTTTTTAGCAGACGGTACAATAGAGAATATTATAAATGACACGTCTTGCCGCATGGGCCACGTGATATCTTACAGCCTACAGTCGGTGCTAGCTGGAAGCCTGCAAGAGCAGATGATGGACGCCAAAAAAAAAAAGGATAAGACTTTTTTTTTGAACATGCACTTTCATTATTTGTGTTGCCAAAAGGTTTAATCCTTGGTCATATTGGCTAATCCGTGTAATCTTGTCAAACCGGATTTAAAACGGGGATTAGATTAAAAACAGGTTAAAAGAAAGGAGGAGGGGATGAGGAAGTTCAGTGACATTAATTGAGTGATCTAACACAATATTTCGCTTGTTACCGTATGTCGTCTGCAATGTAACCTCATTATGAACTAGATGATAAACTGAGATAAAAGATTTGAGGTAAAACAACCAAAACAATGACATCACTCCACAAGAATTTAAAACTGTAAAAGATTTGCACTTGTTGAATATCTTGAATATAGAAAGAATATGCAAGAGTACTTAACACTTAAATTGCAGTTTGTTCATTTTGGTTTTAAAAAAGTGCTGATACACACATTCAGGTTTTATGTAAAGAATTTGGACGATCTAGAGGTTTTTCCAACACTTAAAAACCACCAGGAATCTTGGTTAGACTCCGTACTCTGGTCCAGGAGTATCCTTTTCCTGCACACTTATCTTAACACATAACCTTCATCTCAGGAAGGAGATGCTAATTAGCTGATTAATTGAAATTTAATGTGCAGGTCAGGGGGTACTCCAAGATCAGAGTGGGGAAGCTGTGATTTTGATTGACGTTATAAGCAAATGAGGCACCATATGGATGTAGAACACAGCAACACTTTTAGCACTGTGGTTCTGTCCTGTGAGCTATTGGGCACATTAAAGCTGTAATTAAATCCTGGTTTTGTTGCATTACTGAGCAAGTTGGGCAGCCTTTGAAACCCTTTTTAGAGGGTCTTCTTCATTAAACTTGCTGCAAAGGTTATGTTATGGGAAACATAAACTGTCAGTACAGTAATCGTAATTTGAAAATGTAGAGAACTGTTCTGATGATTATAGATGACTAGAAACTGCTTAAATGATCGTGACAAACTCACATAGTATAAAAATCTCAAGTTGCTATTTTCTGTACACAGAGGGTTTACTGTAGGTTCTTCTGATTATTATATCAGAATAGCTTAAATTTCCTCCAGAAAACTTGTTGCAAATACACAAATGTTTCCTAAAATGATCCTGCCAATTAATTTAAAACTAAGTAAATAAAATGTGAGTGGTTTGGTTGCTGGCTATTGAGTAGGATAAAGTTTACTTGACAATCCTTAAACCATCACAAACAGCCATCTCATCACCATCTAACCATCTGCAGCAAAAAACTCATGACTCCCAATTACATTCCCAAATCTGGCAACCCAGACACAGCAGTTAGGGAGTGGGGATGGAGTGTGGGGATCCTGGGAATCCCACCACATGTAGCACAGGACGCGCAGAGAGCTGCTCCGCTCTGCAGACTTCTGGACAAATTAGAGGCGCGCTGGAGGGATGCAGAGCATCAACACTTGTTTTTCAGCTGAGACATTGTGTCCTGATTTTCCGGTCTCCGTGTCCAGCAGCAATGCATGAATTCCACCCACTGCACGTAGTGCACATTAAAACACTCAGCATGGATAATACAACGATTTATAAACTCGTACATTAAGTCCTTGCCATAAGCTCTATTCGAGCATAAAGGCAATACAAATGATTCATCAACTATTTTATGATGTTATCATTACTTAAGTTCATTTTTTGCAATTTTTTTTATTATTTTTATTTTATAAGAAGATATGTTTATTTTTGAATAAGCAAATATCTTATTTATTACTAACCAAGTGCACTCATTGAATGTAGATGTTGCTAATTAGACTATTATATTGAAATTAGATTGACTAAGCCCCTTTCCTTGTTACTTTCACATAATATAACTACAGGGACCATTAATAAGGTACATAATTGGATTATAATAACATTTTTGAATTAAGGATACTGTGCATTCTGAACAGAACAACCCCTGAGACAAAGACTAGTCTGGATTAGTGCACCTTTCTTCAAAAATAGCTATAACACCTACATAGATATAATGCTCATATTCAATATACAGTTATATATAGCCAAAATAGCTACCTATGTAATGCTCATGTTTCATCCCCTGGAAAAGGGAAACACTTTAGTTTAAAGGTGCTGTGCAGATTAATAGGTTTATCCTGATTAAGATTCAGAGAAGTATTGATTCACTCATCATAAGCTAGACTCATAGATTTCTGTGTTAATCAGGAGAAGCTGTGTTTGCCATCAGGCTCTTTCTGCGAGTTTCTGATAGCATTCAACAGTCTTCCACAGAGGAGCGAGCTTTACTTTAATGCACTTTAACATCATGAAATACAGATAATTTACATAATTGAAGAAGCTAAAGGGGGTTATGGTTTTAATTAATTAAAATGGAATATAAATAGCTAATTTTTAATCAGCTCATAACTAAACATCTCTTGTAATGCTGTTGACTTTGCTGTGGCACACTGTAGGATTAAGTCCCAAAAATTTAATCAAGATTCAAGGGGGAAAAATAAGTAAAGTTATTCACAGAAAAATCTCAAAAGTTTATTATACATAATGCAATATATCAAACAAACAAAAAAAGCTTCAACAAGGAACAAATATTTGCACACAGAATATTACAAGAAAAAATCTTCTTAGAGTTTTAGTTGACTTTTTATTTGTTACTCTAAGAAACTTAAAAAACCTGTATTTTTTATCCACCACTAATAAAAAAACCTTGAAAAACCCATATGTTAAACACCTAAATGGTTAAAGCAGGTTTAATCTGGACTGCAAGGCTTTATTAACTTGGGACAACAAGAAATAGAAAAGGTTCTGTGTAAAAACATAAATATGAAAAATCCCTTGTGAAAAGTTTCTAAGAAGCCATGTAGAGAGCGCTAAAGTCCACCCAGTTGATTAACCTTTGAAGACCCATTTTTCTATAAAAGTGATTAAAAAAATGAGCTTGAATTACATTCCTTAAAATACACCTCAATCTAGCAAGCTGAAAAGATCTTTGATTTGTTTTCAGAGGAAACAGTAGTCTGTGTAAGATACTACAATATTATTTTTTTTCTTATTCACAAAGGGTCCAAGTAAAACTATTTTATGTAGGTTTTAAAAAGTTCACATAATCTTTGTGCTCTGTCCTACAGAACCCCTAAAGGTTCTAAGTCAGCGATACCAGAGGTTTTCATAATCTTCCAAGTTAATCACATTTAAGAAGAAAAAAGAAAAAAAATGTCTAAAATTGGTATTCTTGATACGTGTATCAGTAATCAATTCTGATAAAGCAGTAAAAAATTCACCGTCCCTTTAAGATTTTATAGCTGTAAACGCGCCCTCTGGTGTCTAAAGGTGGATATGCAGCTGTATCCTGTACAGGCTATGACTACGCGTGTCTTCATTACTTTAATCACTGTTAAGGACGCAAGGATGAGACAAGAAGACCAGCTGGCTTTGGAAACTGGTAGCCAAAAATGGACCGAGCATGGTAAAACAGTAAGTTATGTAAGGACACATCATTTCAAAAAAACATCAACACTGGTAGGTAGAGCCTGAGCAGGAAGATATTTGGGGTCAAGACATTCGAAGGTGCTGAAGGAACAAGGGGCCAAGCAACTTGCAGTTAGGGGCTGAGGATTTAGGAAATAAGGAGTTACCTGTTAAGGAGTTAGGGAATGAGGAGATAGGGAATTTAGGGTTAGGGAAAGCGGTTAAGGGTTGAGGAGTTAGAAAGGAAGAATTAGGGAATGAGGAGTTAGGGGTTGAGGAGTTAGGGAATGCGGAATTAGGGAATGAGAAGCGAGGGGTTGAGGAGTTAGGGGATAAGAAGTTAGGGGTTGAGGAGTTAGGGAATGAGTAGATAGGGGTTGATGAGATAGGGAATGAGTAGTTAGGGGTTGAGGAGTTAGGGAATGAGTAGATAGGGGTTGATGAGATAGGGAATGAGTAGTTAGGGGTTGAGTATTTAGGAAATGATGAGTTAGGGGTTGAGGTGTAGGGAACGAGAAGTTAGGGGTTGAGGAGTTAGGGAATGAGAAGTTAGTGGTTGAGGAATTAGGAAATGAGAAACTAAGGAAAGAGGAGTTAGAGGTTGAGGAGTTAGGAACTGAGGAATTAAGGAATGAGGAGTTAGGGGTCGAGGAGTTAGAAAGAAGAATTAGGGAATGAGGAGTTAGGGAGTTAGGGAATGAGGAGTTAGGGACTGTGGAGTTAGGGGTTGAGGAGTTAGGGAATGTGGAGTTAGGGGTTGAGTAGTTAGGGGTTGAGTAGTTAGGGAATAAGGAAATAGGAATTACAGATCTGAAAGCTAAGGATTAAACTCTGAAATGAAATCCAGCAGATTTAAATCACTTTCCTCCACATCAGTGGTGTGTGTGTATGTGTGTGTGTGTGTGTGTGTGTGTGTGTGCGTGAGTGAGAGTCACAGTACAGACAGCAAGAAGAATAAAAGTTTGCAGAATTTATTGTGTGTTCGTCGTTTGTCTGCACACATCATGTCTATACATACAGTACAACATATTCACAAAATGAAGGGAGCATATGACCGATCACTGAACAGAACCCAAACCTTACAAAAAGAAAATCAACCATAAATAAATACATTTAAAAGGTAAATAAATTAGTAAATAAATAAATACAAGAATTAAAGTACAAATAGGATATACAGTGTTTCTATGGTAACAGGTCTGCATGCGTGTCGGCGTAAAGTTTCTGTACAAACACTAGAGACTAAAATAAGGGTCGTGTGCACAGATTTAGGAGGCTACTCGACTTCATCCGAACAGAAACGAAGTTAGGAAGCACTTTTCGAGACTTACACGCAAAACACACACACACACACACACACACACACACACACACACACACACACACACACACACACACACACACGCTCACACACACAGAACACGACCACTGGGAGACCCTGATTTTGCTGCGCCCACTGCGTCCATGTTTCGTCCTGAGATAAGTCCGGCCCATCTGGCAGGATTGGACAAACTGAGTCACATGACCGAGAGCCATTCCCCCAATGGGCGACAATACAGTGTACATTAAAAGAAAACAAAAAACGAAAAGAAACACGGTAGTAGGCTATAAGAAGTATGAGCTTAACTTGTACGACGATGAAAAGTTTGCGTTTTATAATTTTCGTCTCATTTAAACACTTGATAAAGTTTCTTTTTTAGGGGGCGGGGCTACATTAAGCACCGCTATTGGCTTATATCCATAAAAGATCTGAATTCTACATAAAAAAGGAAGTAAATCTGTATAATATGCACTAAACGATATGTTTCTAAAAGTGTCACAGGTTTTAAAACAGAGAACACATTTCATGGAGAGGGGCGGAGTCACTGAGAAGCGTTTACTATAGCAAGCGACAGTAGAGGAAACAGAATAGTGGCTACAGAATAGTCAAGGCATCTTCTTTCGTTAGCAATAATCCAACTTTAACACGCAGTAGGCCTCTACAACATCAGTGTAATGCTGATTAGTAAGGAAATATTGCTTTTTAACATAACATACCCTGTCCTGCTGCTGCGGTTCACCAAACCTTACAATTAAGGAAAAATGCAGTTGGAAATATATAAATATAAAGTCTCACGATGGAGAAAACAGCAGATAAAATCTGTTCAATTAAAGTGTTTAAAGGAACGATTTGACGAAAGATTAAACCGACCGCTAATGTATTCAGTAATGTAATCAGACAGGAGGCTAATCAGGCTAACAGTCATTCTCACTCAAAATGTTTAGTTGCATTTAATGTGTTCTGTTTTTTATCCTATCTGTTAAAACAAGCTAATTAGCATAAGCCTCATACTAAATAAATGAACACTGACACTGCATTGTGTCAGTTAAACATAAATAGTTAGTGTTGGTGCAGATTGACCCTAGCTAGCTTGATATCCAGCTACTGTTACACTGAAACTTAGGTGTTGTCCTTAAAAAGCCCTTTGATTCCATTGCTGCCCTTCTGGATGCCTGAAGTTTGAAGGTGGAGCTTAGAAAGCTTGATAATGTTGTTCAAGTGTTTATTCATTCTTGGTGACTGTCGTTCAACATTAGCTACAGTAGCCTAGTAGACTCACAGACACTGAAACTGACAACATTAGGGCTAAAGTTTAGACATCTTTGGCCAGATCGTTCCATTATGTTCACATTTGTGGGGATAATAACAATGCTGTGTTTCCAGTAGTTGAGGTCATCACTTGACCTTTGCCCTCTGATCTGATTTCTCGCATGTGACTTGGGCCAGGTTACGATGAGCAGGATTGTCTCTTCCAGAGCAGGAAGGTGGATGTGTTGTGTATGATCAGGAGTGTCTGTGGTTCCAAGGGCACTAGATTAGATTAGATAAGCTTAGAAGTGGTCCAGGCTTCAGCAGGAGATGGGTTTGATGTCGGAGTGATGAAGAGAGATATTTTACACGGCAAGGAAGAGTTCAGAGACAAATCAGAGAGGAAAGAGTTTTAAAATAGATAGACAAATAAATAAATAAAAAACCCAGAGACCTGCTGTGGTGTCCCTGGTAGCAGTAGAGGAACAGTAAATCACAGATTATATACAAACACTCCACCCATCCGATTGGCGCCAGGACACTGTGTGTGTGTGTTTGTGTATGTGTGCGTGTAGGTGTGCATGTTTGTTAGTGAAGTGAGTATAACATGTAACTGATGATCTGATGTACAACATTTAAAAAATTTAACAATTCGATTCAAAGCTGATTCGATACGATATCATATGATACAATTTGATTCAATATAAAATTTTATTGTGTACAATAATTTGAATGAAATATATATCTAAATATTTAGAATATTTATTAAAAAAAATACATAACACATGATCTACTTCCAGTTGCTAAACCTACATCTAATAATAACACTGAAGTTTTTTTTTTAACTGAAATCATTTCATGTTGTTTGATATGTAGAAAACTGCAACAAGACTACTTTATTTTTATAAACGCAACATGTTTTTATGGCCGTTAATCTGTGGCTGAAGCTCCGTTGTGTATCTAGTGCACTATGCTAATATGTTAAACTCTATGTACTCAGCATGTATAGTGAATAGGAGGCAGCTTGGGATTTAACTGTGTAGAAGGGTCTTCAAGTACATTCTGAAAATAATTTTACAATAAAATCTATGAAGAATTAAAAAAAAAACTGAGGAACTTTTTTCTTCAGAAAATGTATATTAACGGAAGATTATAAATATTTTTATAATTTTAACTGTTAAACTAGAACAGCGAATATGGATGAGATGATAATAACAAATGCAATGTCATGTTGTGTGTGTATGTGTGTGTGTGTGAGTGTGTGTGTGAGTGTGTGTGTTGGCGCACTTCTCTCTGAATCAGACCAGGCTGGCGTGTTTGTGCTTTCAGTAGTAATGTGCGCGAGTGCAGTATTGTGTGTGTGTAGGTGTTCAGAGTCTGGTCTGAGCCTCAGGGATGTAGATCTCAATGCTGTCTGCGCTCTCGGTGGCTGAGTTCTGGCGCACGGACGCAGCTCTCTTGGCTGCCATTAAGCGTTTACGAGCCTCCTGCCGCTGTTTCTCTGAACTCTCCAGAGAACGATCTCGTGCCAACGGAGGATGGCACTTCACTGGTTTCTTTGGCACAGGGGGAGGCAACCTCCTCTCCTGAAGGGGAGATGAGAGACGGGGAGAAAGAGAAATGGAGAGTGAGAGAGAGAGAGAGAGAGAGAGAGAGAGAAAGAGGGGAGAGAAGCTACGTTTCCATCCAAATGTTTCACAGATTGGCAAGAAGAAAATGTGTTACTGCATATGTTTTCTTCAGCATATTTTCCTTCATATGTCTTGTGCAGTAGGGGTCTGTGTGTGTGTGTGTGTGTGTGTGTGTGTGTGTGTGTGTGTGTGTGTGTGTGTGTGTGTGTGTGTGTGTATGTGCATTTACTAGAGCAGTGTGTTAATGTGAGCACTAGAGGGCAGTGTGTGTTGTGTATGTGCACCATACGCCATACAACTTTTACATCATGTCCTGCCTGTACATTGTATTGTTTTTGCCACAGAAACAGATGGATGGAAACAAAGACAGGGTGAGAGACAGAGAAAAAGCACTTTTGTATGTGTGTGTGTGTGTGTGTGTGTGTGTGTGTGTGTGAGAGAGAGAGAGAGAGCGAGAGAGAGAGAGAGGGAGAGAGGAAATGGAGCAGCCCAGTGGGAGAGGGTTTACAGTGGTTTTGAGAGCTGGATGGAATGATGTCTGAAAATGACACACTGTTGAACAGACAAAAAAAAGGAAAATAAGAGTGAACGAGAAAGAAAAGCAAAGAAAAGACATTTTGCAGCCATGATGATCAATGAACACAAACTACACTAACACTGACATGAGAAGACAGCAAATGTTCACATAACATACAGCTCATCTAGAAACACACAGAAAAAGCTGTGTATCGCTAATCGTTAAAGCACAGGATGTGTGTTTATATCACTCTGGAGTTTTTCCACTGCACACCAACCTGATAACAACAAAAGAACATGAACTGGAACTTTGTGGTTCTCAGACAAGTTCACAATACAGTAATGTTTAATCCACAGACCATATCTCACTCGGAAATGCTTCTTGTTTGGAAAGTTCTGTGACAAAATCAGGCAGCCAATCAGATTACAGCATTTAAGAAGCTGAGGACCATGGCCTGTTGGCGGAGCATTGTAATGCTTGTAATGCCACTGTGCCCCTGATATAAAAATAAAAAGTATTTTGGTTTATTGTGTTGCAAAGATTTGTGTTTATGCACAACCAATCAGTGATAAACAGCACTGTTAGCTCCGCCTCAAGTACCATTAAGATATCTTGGTGTTGATCAAGTATCAAAAAGCAAACAAGTGGAACCAGCGGCTAGTTTCAAAAAATAAAAAGAGCAGGATTCCACTTCTCTGGTGCTAAATGTTGCGGTACTTCAGTGGAAAAAGACCTTTTTGAGGCTAAAGCATGCACATGAATTAAAAAGTTAAATGTTATCTCCATCTAGCATGATGATGAAGTGTATTAGTATTATTAATATTATTGCATTACACTTATGACCAGTGTGTG